>NC_067142.1:43669158-43973817 GCF_903995435.1 Acomys russatus
TTTGAAATTCTTTCTCTGACTCTGTTTATAGTTTTCTTTGGAAATAGTGTCTTTTCTACACTGCAGGTTTTTAATTTAGCCAAATCTATCTTAGCAAACTTCAGTCATAAATCTCTTTTTAGAAACAAAATTTAAAATCTCATCCATCTTTAGCCAGTTAAATATCTTTCTGTATCCATTTAGGCACCATTAAGATTTGTGACATACGTTTAATGGAAAATTACCTACATTGTAGTAATTTTAGTGAAAAGTGTGTTTGCTTCCAGACAAATATTTTTGTTTCATTTATTTTTTCATACCGACACCTAAATGTTGACACACCATCCGTTGAAACAATCAGAATCCTACCACAAAGAAAAGATTGTCTTCTAAGTGTCACCCTACTGTAGTTAAAACCTCTCAATGGGCAGGTGATACTACTTCATTATTTTATTTACCTGATTTTTCATCGAGCTACATTATCTTGACTATAACAACTTTGTCTATCTGTTAACATTGTTCTTAAATATTGTGCTGGCTATTGACTGATTATTGCTTCAAATGTTTATGTTTGCATGACATGATTGCATGTAGGACTTTGGCACATGTCCCTTTTACTCTTGCAACTGATACCAGATGGATTTATTTCTTTAGCATTATCACGATTGGTACATTAAACTTTTTCTTAAATTGTATAGCAGTGTTACACAGTATTCTATCTCACTTGATATCTACTTATTTTATCACCTGATAGAGTAAGCTAACTAATTTACTCAGAGATTTTGAATTAATGTTAATGACATATTATCCAATAATTGTCCTTTCATACAGTGTCTATATGCCTTTATAGACGGATAATGTTATCATTATAGAATGAGTTAGCCAGTTGTGTGCTGACTAGTTTTATATCAACTTGACACAAGCTAGAGTCATCTGGAAATGGGAACTTCTATTGATAAATTGCCTCCATAAGATCTGGCTATAGGCGAATCTGTTGGGCATTTTGTTAATTAACGATTCATGTCAAGGGGCCCAGCACATTGTGAATGCTGCCATCCCTGAGTTTGTGGTATTAGGTTCCACAAGAAGGTAGGCTGAGCACCCCTTCAAGGCTCCTGCCTCCAGGTTTCTGCCTTATTTGGTTGAGTCCTTTCCTGATTTTCTTCAATAATAAACAGCAAATTGGAAGCATCAACAATAGTAACCATAACAAAGATACTCTCTAATCACTTCATTTCCATACATGATATTGGGAAAGATAAGTATCACTTCTTCATTTAAGGTTTAGTACAACTCATAAAAAACTTATATTTCATTTTTCAAAACATTATTGATTTTTTCACTGTTCTTAAAATAACATTTATGCAGATCATCTACTTCTTCTTATATAAATGTTAGTTAGTAGTTAGTCTTAAAAAAAGGATTAACTTTCCCAAAATAATCAAACTATTGACCATAAAAAGATTTGTACTATTTCCACATTGCCCTGTAGAGATCATCATGTTTGACTAATTTAGGTTTATAAACTAATGTGGAAAAAAACATTGTGATAGCTGCTTCTCTGTGCTTTAATGATGTGTATCTTCTCGATTTTCATAATTACTTATTGCTAAGTTTCAAATCATGTTTTTGTTTGTCAGACAATTTTATGGTTCTCTCTCTCTCTCTCTCTCTCTCTCTCTCTCTCTCTCTCTCTCTCTCTCTCTCTCTCTCTCTCTGTCTTTCATGAATACTATTACTTTTTTAAAATGTCACTGTACCTATTTACTGTGAGTGTACATACATGGAGACGTGTACACAGTGCAAAAGCGCAGACGTAGGACAATTTCCCAGATCAGTTCTCTCCTTCCCCCTCATAAGTTCTTGGGGTTTAACTCTGATCATCAATCAGATACACTGAGCTCTGCACGTTGTCAGAAGAAGTAATCTTTAAATGATACTTACTGTAGGCTGATGTACTGTCGCGACCCTTCCAACCAGCAGAAAATAAGGACGCGACCCGAGCGTTCTTCTCCAGGCAGTTTATTCAGGAACCTTTTCAGCAAGCTTCTTCTTCTCCCACTCGCTCGCTTCTCCTCCCCCAACACCTCCGCACCCCTTTATATCCTCTGCCTCAACCAATCAGCAGCCCTTACGTCGGTAGCTCCAATTGGTTCCCGACAAGGCGGGATGCATACGTCAGAGCAAAGCACTGCCCACAACCCAGATAAGCACTTGTTTACCAGGAGCAGAATTGCAAATCATCCTGCCTGGCACGTTGCCAGGCGCCACCTTAGCAAAGGCGATAGCTTCAGCTTCCCACAATGTACTGTGCTGATTTTATCAACATTTTCCTACAGATTGTATGTGTGCTTCACCTAGAAGAGCAAGAGTTAGTCTTCCATTGGTGAGTTAGCTGTCATTCTCATATTCTCATCATATTTCTACCTATATTTGAAAAAGTGTCTGTTATTTCTCATTCATTTGTTTGTTTTTGAGTTTGAAAATTGGGTCTTTCTTGTAGTCCACTTTGGCCTCCAATTCCCATGGTAGCCATCGCTAGCTAAAAACCCAATGCTCTCATCTTGGGCTCCCAAGAGTACTGTGATTACAGGAATGGGGCATCATGCTTTAAGGTATGTATTCATTCTATAACATAACTCTTTTAAATTCTTTAGTTCCTTTCTTTTACTCCCTGCCCAGTTCTGCATTTGGAAGTCTTTTGTGTCTTCTTTAGCTGACAAGACTTTCTTATGACTAATTTTGTGCATTTTATCTCTCTACATTCTTTTTCATCTTAAATGCTTATATTTTTGTATTTAAAATGTTTTTAGATGATACACTGAAAGACTTTTTGTATACTTTGATAAACTCTTATAAATCAGAATACTCATAGAATTCACACTTACACATGTGATGCATTTCTTAGAGTAATTGATCATTATTACTCCAAGTACACTTTTTATTGCTCTTTTTATTCTTACTTTTCCTAATATCTGTACCTTACCTTATTTTAATTATGTTTTTCTCACTTTATCTGCTCTATTGGTAAATAGGCCATGCATTTACTTTTATTGCTGTGTTCAGCGTCTTCCCTAGAGTATGTAGCACACATTTTAACTAATTTAATTATACCTTTAAGTAATGTGATAGTACTTCACATATTGAGAGAAGTACTCCTATTACTTCTTTAAAAATTTCTATTATTAATTTCTTTCCCAAATGCCAAAATTGCATAATAAATCATGGCTGCTATTTACAGTATTATTTTCAGATGAATTAGCAAAACACACTCCTATTATTTTCTCTTTGCCATAATTTTAAGTTATATTAACAGTCTTGAGTGTTTTCTCTATGTCATCTTTTAATATTAATTTTACATTTGCTGCAATGTACTTCTGTTAATGACAAATATTCTGGTTTGCTTTGTTTTCTTTCTTTGGTTATTTTTACTTAATTTTGCTCTATTTTGCCTGTGTGAGACAGCGTTTTTTTTCTTCTGCTTTGAAGGGTGTTATAACTGGATATAGAATTATAGGCTAGCATCTTTGGTTTTATTGTTACTCAATATTTTACATACATTGCTTCTTGTTCTCTGGAGAAGGTTAGGGGCTCTAATCACCTGGACATGCATGCTCTTTCACATAGTATCCTTTTGTCCTATTGCTTGGGACTGTGTGTTGTTTTTGCTTTGCTTTGCCATGCATGCCTTTGGGAATCAAAACAGGGGCAGAATTTCAGTTGATATCTTGCATGTCTTATCATAGCAAGTGCACTGCCAAGCATATCATTCTTTCTCTAGAAATGAACTCCTTCTTTTCAGAGAGAGACCCTTGTTTTTTTTTTTTTTTTTTTTTTTTCAAATATTTTTCTGCCTTAGGTTTTGCTGAAGAAAATTTTAAATTTTACCTTAATGTCTTGTCATAGGGGGATATATATATAACTACTGCATAAACCAATAATCATAGGAAATGTCTTCATAATTTTTATTTTTTTTAATTTTTTTAATTAATTTATTCTTGTTACATCTCAATGGTTATCCCATCCCTTGTATCTTCCCATTCTTCCCTCCCTCCACTTTTCCCCTTATTCCCCTCCCCTATGACTGTTCCTGAGGGGGATTACCTCCCCCTGTATATGCTCATAGGGTATCAAGTCTCTTCTTGGCAACCTGCTGTCCTTCCTCTGAGTGCCACAAGGTCTCCCCCTCCAGGGGTCTTCATAATTTTTAAAAGAGTCATTATTTCATTGAAGTGTCCATGGCATTATACTACACATTTGAGGAATAATTTAAAAAACAATTTGGTTTACCATATTTTAGATTAAATTATTGTGCAATTGTATTGATCCTGGTATAATTTTACGTAGGCCTTAATAAATAAGCCCAATGTAAATGTCCTCCAATGATTCTCAAGTTTCTACTGACAGAAAGAGAAGAAACTGGATCACAGGAGCAGAAGGTCTGGGCCAGGATGAAATGCTGCAAGGCTGGTCCTTTTCCCACTGCTGCTGCAGTGTGGTGATCAGTTCATCACAATTATATTAGTATTTCCTTTACAAGTAATTTCATCCACAATTTACAATTATAAAAGACTAATTATTATTTGCTTATATTCTGAATCTATTATTTATGTAAAGAGGGGACATCAATAAAGAGGTTTGGCTTGATTTGGAGGTTCGATTGAATCTTTAATAACCTGGAACACTCACACACCTTATTCACAAATTTTATTGATATGACAGCCTTTCCCCTGTAAAGATGAAAGAAGAATCAGTGTATATAAGTACTGTTAAATTATTTAAATATAATATACTTTGCCAGGAAACAATTGTCACAATTGGATTTACTCGGCACTTACAAACGGGAATCATGGCAACACGCTGAAACTGATTCTGTGAAAAGGTCTTTATTACAAACATTTATAAAATTGTGTATTTGTCACAATAAATAGCAAATATAAAGTTTTAGTGAGGAAAGCAAGAGTTGGGTCTCATTTTGGTATCTAAACCAAACCCAGCTGTGACTACTCCTATCCACCTAGAGGGCAACAACACATGGGCTCAAGATTTAAAGTGCTGAGCTCTGTGGCAGGGCACTGGCCAGGCAAGTGCAGTGCATCTTATAATATTTTTACTTTTTATAACAGGCATCTCAAAATATAACAAGAAAAGAACAGCAAAAACAAGCAAGCATCTGAAAATAAATAAAATATAATGTAATAAAACCACACACACACACAAATACGACAAAATAAAAAGAAAAAAAGACCCAGAGAGAAAGCAATGGGATCCCATCTGGCTTGGATCTGTGCATGCCCTCGGTCTTCTGCCACAGTCTCTGTGAGGTCATGTGTGAACCAGTCCTGCTGCATTTAGAAGGCCTTGTTTCCTTGGTGTCCTCCACTACCACTGAGTTTTGTAATCTTTCTGCCTCCTCTTCTGCAGTTTACTGAGCCTTGAGAGGTAGAGATTTGATGGAGACCTCCTTTTAGGCCTACATTTTATTTTACACACTGTGAAACTGAAAATAAATAATAAAATCCAAACCATTAAACGACTAATGTTTAAAGTAAAATAAAGTCAGTGATAATGACAAAAATATTTATTGAATTTGTTGTGGTGTGTCTTTCTGTATTAATACAATAAAATATGTACACAGGTATATAAATAAAGTATACTGAACTTTTATGTGACTTTTATATATAATTAAATATTTTTAAAATGTATTGTGAAACTATTTTCCTCAAAACATAGTCACCAATGTGTCCAATGTGTAACAAAGAAAGAGGGCAACACAACAGAGCAGAAATGGTGTTTTTTCACACATGGTGAAAATTACCCAAACGCAGATGTAATACATTGAATGTGAGTGTGACCTGGGAAATGAACTTAGAGCCTCACATGCTAGAAAATTACTCCTCCTCCATTGAGCTGTATCCTCAGCCTGGGTCACATATTTTTCACACACACACACACACACACCTAAAAATGTCCCCACAGTTGTCTGTATTCTACAATCAGGTCCCAGTTGGTGGTTCTGTTTATGAAGAGTGGAGAACCTCTGTGAGATGGAGCCTTGATTCACTAGTTCTCTGTCTACTTCTTCTGTGCATGAAAATGTTATCAGCCAGCTTCATTCTTCTGTTACCAATTCATTCTGACTTTCTCATACCTTCCCTCCATGAATAACTCTAATCCTCATGAACAATGAGGCAAAATGAATCTTTCCTTCCTTAATGTGTTTATGTCCAGGTATTTTTTTTTTAACATAGCAACAGATAACACAAAGATTCCTAGTCCTAAACACAGCACCTGACGTGTCACTTCTTATTTCAGAAAGCGTGTGTTAAATTTTTATAATTCTATTTAGACCTTTCTGGCTGTACGCTCTGTGTGTGCATTTAACCTAACAAATTATTGCAAATAATCAAAGAAAAGTAATCACATATGACTTAAAGTGTTTTGAGATCATACTTTCTTTTATTTCCTCATCCTCGGCCTTCTGCCTTTCTACTAGTGAGCTCACCCCATAGCAGTACAATAGTGGCTGTTCTTTACGTGTACATTAACTTTTATTGTGATGACTTGCTTTTATGACTGAATCTGTTTTAGGTTTATGTGGTACTGTGATTCATAAATATCTCCCAAAAGCCCACACATTCATTGAAGACTCAGTTGCTACTGCGAAGGGATCCCTCCTTTAGGAGATGAGGCCTGGCTGGAAAAAGCACAGTATTTTAGGGGTACGTGCCATTTAAGCTGATATTCATAATCTTATTCCTCCTTCTCTTTCTTTCTGTTTCTCCACTCCAAATTGTTGCCATGACATAATGGTTTACAAAAAAACAAAAACAAAACAAACAAAAAAAAAAACACTATATTCCACGGTGTGTTGAAACTGTAAAACAGTGAGCTAAATAAGTCTTTCCTACTTTAAATTGATTTTCATAGATATTTTTTCACAATAATAAAAAGTGGAAAATAATTTCTTTGGTCTATTTTCCATAGAAACTCAAACATACTGTTTATTGTTTCCAATTTTTTGCTAAATTATTAAAGGTTTGACCTTTGGCCTACTTTGTATTTTTTATGCTAGTTTGTTCCCATCACACTGAAATAGATACTTTATTCTGTAATTCTACCACCTGGACATTGATGGATCTACAACTGCATGCATTGGAGACCCCCAACAAAATACACAATTAGCTTTGAAAATGGGAGGTATGGTGTAATCAAAAGTTTGTACATCAGAGTGATGAGATGTGAATGATTATTAAGTTTTTTTTTTTTTTGACTTGTGATCCAACTTTGGCAATGAAAGCAGCTGAACGAAGCCAGCATAGGCAAAACTGAGCAGCTGGCAAGGCTTAATTGGAGCTAATTGCTGATTGGAGATTGGCGATTACTAATTACTCTCACCTGTACAAATGGGCCTATAAAAAACTTTATGAAAGTTAAGTAAAAGGATCTAATTTAATAGCCTGTTAAAGTGAATATTAAAACAGATAAAACAAGTGATTGAAGCTATGGGAGGGAGAATAATGGAGGCAAAAGTAAACTTGAACACTTTTTCTTAATGGGGCATTAGCTGAACGTACAGTTACTGTTGCCTTCAGGGCATACCTTGTTTTAGTACAAAGACTGGTACCACTTTTGTGCTAACTAAAGGAAACTACTCTTCCAATTTTGGAAAGAACATTTCAGAAGTAGAGAGCTCTTTAAATAAGTTGAACAAAATACAATTGTAAAATTTGAGAACTTTGTAAGTGGGATAGGAAAACAAAACAAAATGAATGGAAATCTGATTTAATGGAAATCTGTTTTTTGTGAGACAGTTTGCAGTTTCTATTGGGATTACACTAATTCCTAGTATTGTTAATTATTTCCTCTCCTTTCTAAAGAAATAAAGAATAGTCATATGCTTATAAATTTGTCCAATATTTAATCAGGTATATTTTCCTTATATCAGAAGCAATAGCAAATATTTAAGTACATTGTCTATGTATATAAGGACACCTATTATTGGTTTTTAAACTTGTTTAGTCATGGTTTCTTTCTTTTGTACAAATTATAATATACCTTTTTGTCATCTTTTCTGAAAATTTTAGTCTCCAGAGAATGTAAAAAAATATAATAAGTAGAAATGGACATATATATATGGGAGTTAGTTTGGAAAAAAAAAACACTAGAGACTAGAATAGAAAGGAACAGGAAACACTGAGGTGTTCAAGTTTCATGAGGTATATAAGGAGACATATTTTCACTGTGAAAGAAATAAGAGTTTCCCATCTGTGACCTATTTGGACTAACTGTACAGAACTACAGAATAAAATATAATGACTGTGGAACAATTAGATTTATTTTCAACATCATTTTTTTTAATTTGTTCACTTTACATAATGATTGTAGACACCTCCCTAATCCCTTCCCTATCCCAATCTTCCTCCCTCAGCCCCCCTCCTGCCTCCACTAGTTCTCAGACAGAGGGAGCCCTCCTTCCTTAACATCTGACATCAGCCTATCAAGTCTCATCTGTACTGCTTGTATCTTCTTCCTCTGTGTACTGGCAAGGTCACTCCAGTGAATGCATACCACGGTTCATGTCAGAAATTGTCCTGACTCCCGATATTATGGGCCCCACAGAAAGATTGTGCTGCCTTTCTACAACATCTGAGAGGAGAGTTAGGTCCTCACCATGCATGGCCCTTGGCTAGTGCATTAATCTCTGTGGCAATCCCCTTCTCTGCCCGGATTTTGCCTCCATTGGTCTCCTTGTGTGACTCCTGTCCCCTCCAGGTTCTTCTATCACCCAACTCTTCCATATGACTCCCTTCACTCAAGCCCAGAAAGACATGCATGGTTTATACTCACTTATAAGTGGATATTAGCCACATAATACAGGATAAACACAGTAACACAGGGACCTAAAGAAGCTAAATAACAAGGAGGATTGCTTTTCATTCAGAAGGGCAATTAGAATAGAAACTGGAAGCAAATGAAGAAAAGGAACAAGACAAAGCCAACCATAGAGATTCTCTGAAAGACTCCACCCAGTAAGGGATTGAAGCAGATGCTAAGACTTATTAGGGGGGTCTGCTCAAACTATTGCACTAACCGTGGACAATACAATAGTAAACATTGAACCCCTACTATGATCTACCCAATGGACCAGACATTCACCACAGTTATGGGGAGAGCATGGACTGACTTTGACATGAGCTCTGGTGCTCCATTTTGACCACCTCCCCTTGGTGAGGAGGCCTGGTGACACTCAAAGAAAGAATATCAGGCTACAAAGAGCAGACTTGATAGCCTATGACCATATAGTGGGGGTGGAGGGCCCCGTCGGTCATAGACCTAGAGGAGGGGAATAGGGTGAAAGTGAGAGGGAGGGAGGATACAAGTGATGGGATAATGATTTAGTTGTAATCTGAATAAATTAATAAAATTAAAAAATTTAAAAAGTGAAAATAAATAGAAACCTAAAAAATAAAAATAAAAATTGTTACAGAAAAGAAAAAAAATCTTAAGAAATAATATATTAAGGAAAGATATTAATTTTTAGAATATGACATGTATTTTATCAAACACCAAATGTTATTACTTTTTAATGTATTTTAAATATTATTTCTATATTATGCTTCAAATAAATCAAAAGCATACTGTTCACATTTTTGTGTTTATAATATATAAATACACTAGGAACAATCAGATGGTTAGTGGCCAGCATAAGAAAACACCCAACCATGGGCCATGGATAGACTGGACCTACACCCCTACACCGATGTAGCAGATGAACAGCTCAGAGTTCATGTGGGTCCCTAGTAAGTGGCGTGGGGTTATAATCAGGATGCAGAGTGAATAAATGAATTAAATAATGACTTAAAAATGAACACAACCAAAAAGAGCCAAGCAACATGGCAACACCTGAACTCGAGTTCTGCTCTAGTAAGATAACTATAGCAACACCAAATTGATTGGAGAGAGACATAGAGTTAACTTTGAAATCTACTTTTTCTACCAAATCTGTCATTCTCTCCATTTCTCACTTTGACTATGAGCCCTAATGAAATGTACTTTGGAGAACTTAACCCTTGCAGTATAAATTTTCTGCATCTCTGAATACAATTGGCTATTACATGAGACTTTAGTCCACATCATTTATAGACCCCATTCTCCCGGGTCCCACTACATCTAGAGTGGGGGCAACATCATTTCTTTGATTTGAGGAATCTGTTATGCAATCATCTGAGTCTGCAAGCCAGAAAATTATATTAAGAACACAAAAAGCCTAACTGCTGAAGACTGTAAAGAAACATAATTTGCAGATTTGAGGTACCAGTTAGGTTTTCCTGTCCATTAAATTTGTTGACCTCTGTTGAGCTTATATGCATCATTCCTACCTTGACTTCCTATAACCAGTATGACTCTACACCAAATGAAGTCATCTCATTTTCTTGGAAAATTATTTTATATTTATTAATGAATTTACTTAACTAAGGGGAAAACATAATAGATCTCCCAAATCTTTTTTCAACAGGAGAAGGTTTAATAATTAACGTTCACTTATGTTTTTATAAAAAAAAAAAAAAAAAGCTCATTTCATTGCATAGTCATGTAGTTTTTACATATGAAGGCAATTATTTAAGATAGGTGAGAATAGTCATTGTTCACTTAGGTTTTATTTCCTAAAGTTACATATTTTTAAATGAATCAAGTGTTAATGATCTAGACCAACAAGCAGCTCTGAACATGTGAATCTTAACCCCTTTGGAGGTCAGATATCAGATACTCTACATCAGATATTCACATTATGATTCCTGATGGTAGCAAATTTACAATTACGAAGTATCAATGAAATAATTTTATGGTTGAGGTTACCACAACATGACAAAATATATTACAGGGTCTCAACATTATGAAGACTGATTTAGACATATAAAAAACAACCTCATCAAAGATACTTTTGGATTGTTTGGGTTTAAATATTTTTATTAAATGGAACCTATAGTTTCTGTCATCAGCACCAATTTATTTTGAAATTACAAATGTACTGTATGTGTGCCCAGATATATATTCAAATGAAGCAAAAAGTAATAATTTAAAAATGATTCTTTTGAATTCAGTGTATAATTGGCTTGTGCAAATTTTTAAAAATATGGTCTTAATGATCTAGGTCATGTAAAATATAATTCATTAAATAATTATTTTCAGTAGGTTCTATTTAAATGGAGCTAAATGTTTGTATTTGAGCTAGTAGTTCAATTGCAAAGTAAAGGTAATTGTTCTTACTAATTCTGGAATAATAATTATAATATTATATAAAAAGTAGTTGAATTTAATCTCTGACATTTATGAATATGACAAAATGAGTAAAAACTACTTAGCCTAGATTTCTAAGATTATTTCTTTCACTCTTTAGAGAATACTTTAAAGTCAAAATATTTTTTGAATTTCATAATTTTTACAAAATTAATTTTGAGAAATCACAGGCAAAGAGAGAGAAACTTAGAACTATGCAGGCAAACAGGAAGCTGTTGCAGTACCCTACATCTTCAAAAGGACAAAACCTTATAATCATTCTTTATTAAGGAAATTAGAATCATTTGATTTAATTTCCCAAAGTGAACAGGGTATCAGTTTGGAGGCTTGGGTTTGGGAATCTATAACACCAAGCCACAGCTGCCTATATCTATGCTAAAATATTTTTTAAAGACCAGAAATAGAGAGCAAAATGCTTTCTCTGGTCAGGAAAAATAAGTTCAAGTTCAATACAAGTTTAGATTTTAGTGATGAATTAAAGTACCTCCTTTTACATGACCCAGATGGAAAAAATAATTGAACTAGGATGTGTGTGTGTGTGTGTGTGTGTGTGTGTGTGAGGGTTTCACACATAGACAAATGCTCTAACACATATTATTCTCTTTAACCCATATTCAATTGTATGTTTATGCTTATTCTGATTTAATATAGTTTGAGAAGAAAACCTTATACTTAACTGTGGATACAGAATAATCTTTTTAGTAAAATTTCATTTAGCAAAACTTAATTTAATGCAGAACAATACTTCATAAAATATGGTAGAACCTGGGTAGCCATCATTGATCAAGGAATATCTAACCTATATTTTCATTCTAAATTTTTTTTGGATAGTTGTTTTTAACTTAGATTTCATCAGGCACTAAAATATTATTGTTTATATTTTTCTTATAAAGAATCAATAAATTTTGTGTGCAAACAAAACTCAATGGAGTAATCAACATGACTATTACTATAAAAATCAGAATAAGCTAAAACCAAGAGGAATGCTTGCAGACAGTGATGAAGATCTAATAGAAAAAAAACTTATCACCAGGCAGAAGTATTTGCACATATATCATTCAATCATGTATTAGAACATGACTGACACCTTTCTATATGTTGGAGATTCCCAAATCATTGCCTTTATATTTCTTCTACAGACAAACAAACTGAAGGTGAATTATGATGAATAATGTAGAAAACAAAATGAGTCCATGAGGAGAATCATTGGTTCCTCTGGTGGTATTATTTCTGGATGTTGTTGATACATATAACACTGGTGTTTGAAACAAACCTATGTTCTCCTGCAAGGGTAATAAGAGCTGTTAATTGCTGAGCCATATCCTCTATCTTAGATTGGTTCTTTTCTAAAATTATTATTCTTTTTTCTGCCCAAATTTTACCCCACCATATAAACATTGAGCTGTCTCCTAGGTCATCTTTAAATGCTTGTTTCTAACCTTTGCATGAGTTGTTTTAAATCTCTAATAATTTTCACCTTTAAATTATTTATAGAGATACACTATGAAAACCAGGCCAAAGTGATAATATTACCACTATGTAGAATATATTTTGTGAGCATAATTTATATATTAAGAACTATATATGTAACACAGAAATTTTGAAGGTAAACTGCTGATTGTAAGACCGTTGCTACTGTTCAAGACCACTACGAAATCATTTAATCCCGTTTATAATGTTCTCTTCTATTCCTTTGAAAAATAAATAAGAATTCCTGTTTGTCTATGTTTTAACAACAGTAGATATTATCAAAGTTTATCTTTAGATATTTGAACAGGTGTGTGATGGTGTAACATTAATTTTTTAGTCTGCATATTTCCACTGACTAATGATATCTAGCACCTTTCCTGAGCTTATACCCATTTGCAGCATCTATGTGCATTCTCATAAATATGTGCAAAAAATTACACATTCAAATATTGATGAAGCACATATTGATATTTTTGACTCTGTTTAAGTGTACCCTGCGACTGAGTTTAAAGAATTATACAGTTGGATTAAAGACCTTTGCAGATGTGTGGTTTTACAAATTTTTTCTCCACATGTACTTCTTGTCTTGCTTATTTGTTTTTTACAATGAGCTTTGAAAAGTTTCTGTATTTTTCTTTTGAAAATATCAAGTATCAGTCTTTTAATTTGACTTTTGTGCTTTACTATCCTCTCTAAGGCATACTTGAAAGCGGGACCCCTGGGCCCAAATCTGCCTATCATAATGTTCTACTTGTAGGTTTCTAGGACCCTCTGGATCCTTCTACTTTGCTATTCTCCCATGCTTCTCTCATCTAGAGTCCCAATAGGAAAGTTTTTATGAATTATGACAATCATTTTTATATGCCAATTATGCCAAGTGTGAGTGTGCACTCCATTTACTTATTTTTTAATTTTTCAAATGGAAATAACAAATTAAAGAGAAAGAAACATGTACTGAAGATTTCCTGTTGTTAAGATTGAGTGTTCTTAAGAAACACCGAGAATGCAGCTTTAAAAAAATTACTTGATGTTTACTATTGTATTGTCCTTGGTTAGTACAATAGTTTGAGGAGACACACTGAGCCCTGATCCACCCATCATGATGTTCTTCTTGTGGATTTCTTGGACCCTCATCTACTCTGATCTACCCAATGGACAGGACATTCTCTACAGTTATGTGGAGAGAGGGAACTGACATTGACATGAACTCTAGTGTTCCATATTTGACCACTTTCCCTTGGTGGGGAGGCCTGGTGGCACTCAAAGAAAGAATAAACAGGCTACCAAGAGGAAACTGGATAGCCTATGACCATATAGTGGGGGAGGGGGGGCAGAAGGTCACCCTTGGTCATAGACCTAGGGGAAGGGAATAGGGTAAAAGCAGGAGGGAAGGAGGAATGGGAGGATACACGTTATAAGATAACAATTCAGTTGTAATCTGAATAAATTAATAAAATTTTAAAAAATTACTTGAGAAAGTAAAGAATATCTGATTCCATTGAAATTAGGGGCAAGACAAGGCTGTTCACTCTCTCCATATCTCTTTGATACAGTACTTGAGTCCTAGTTAGAGCAATAAGACAACTAAACGAGATCAAGGGGATACAAATTAGAAAAGAAGAAGTCAAACTATCACTATTTGTGGATTACATAAATGTATACATAGGTAACCCTAAAAATTATACCAAGGAATTCCTACAGATGATAAACACCTTCAGCAAAGGGGGTGGATACAAAATCAACTTAAAAAAATCAATAGCCGTCCTGTATAAAAATGGGCTGAGAAAGAATGTAGAAAAACTACATCCTTCACAATAGCCACAAACAATATAAAGTATCTTGGTATAACTCCAACAAAGCAAGTGAAATACTTCTATGAAATGAAGTTCAAGTCTCCAAAGAAAGAAAGATTGAAGAAGATATCAGAAGATGGAAAGATCTTTCATGTTTGTGGATTGTGAGAATCAACATAGTAAAAATGACCACCTTACCAAAAGCAATTAACAGATTCATTGCAATATCCGTCAGAATTTCTACACAATTCTTTACACACCTAGACAGATCAATTCTCAACTTCATATGGGAAAAAAGGATAGTTGAAACAGCCATGTACAATAAAAGATTTTCTGGAGGCATCTCCTTCACTGATCTCAAGCTGTGCTACAGAGCAACAGTATGAGAACAGCATGTACTGGCCTGGAAACTGCCTGGTTGATCAATGGAATTGAGCAAAAGACGCAGAAAGAAACTCACACACCTATGAATACTTGATTATTGACAATGAAGCCAAATCCATACAACAGGGGAAAGGCAGCAATTTCCACAAATGGCCCTAGCCTAACTGGATGTCTACATGTAGAAAAATGCAAATAGATCCATATTTCTCACTCTGTACAAAACTAAAATCCATGTGAATTAAAGACCTCAACTTAAAACCTGATCCAAAAAAGTCTGTTAGAAGAAAAATTGGGGAAGAGCCTTGGGCTCTAAGTTCAACAATTAATAAATGGGACTTCATGGAACTTAAAAGCTTCTGTAAGGCAAAGGACACTGTCAACATAACAAAATGACAGCCTATAGACTGGGAGAAGGCCTTCACCAACCCTATGTGCAATACAGAGCAAATTTTCAATATGTATGGGTGTATATATATATATTATGTTATATATTATATATATTATGTGTGTGTAAAAAAATTAACACAAAACCAAATAACCAATTAAGAAATGGGGTTCAGGGCTAAACAGAATTCTCAACAGAGGAATATCAAATAGCTGAGAAACATTCAGAGAAATGCTCAGCATCTTTAGTCATCAGAAAATTGCAAATCAAAACTACTCTGAGATTCCATCTTACACATCAGAATGACTAACACCAAAAGCTCAGGAGGGGATGAGTGAGGGGGATGCAATAGAGATGTGAAGAGTTGAAACTGCAGAATAAGCAGTTAACTTATTGCTAATCCCACTATATGGGAATAGCTCTGAAACTGGTTGAGAAGTGAATGTTTAGGCATAGACAATACTTTTTGGCTACAGAATGCCTATGAATTATTATTAGATGCCATTCTTCATATGGCATGAATGAAGATTTTCAGATTTTTTTTTCTGTTCATACAGAGAATGGTAAACCAACCTTAATTGTTCTGTTCATTACACACACCTTATAAACTTATAATTTTAGGACTGTATAAGGCTTGTGAGAAATTATATACTTTCAGAACAAAGGAACCAGACACTGACATTGGATCAGACGTGACAGGATTCATTCCTCTCAGCATGCTGGACACTGACATCTGATATCCTTCATGTTCCAGTACCAAATGCTTCAATTGCTGTTCCTCATCAGAACAAGATAGTTCCCAGGACACTTTGACAGAAAGCTTCTAATCACAATTGGTCCACCATTTCAGACTGTCCCACACAGGACTCTAATTAGACCTGGAACTTCTCAACATTAGAAACTAGACCACAAATGCTACTCCTGGCTTGTTTCCCCAATTTTACAAAGGTATTCTTTGTCCCAAATCAACCAAGAAAACCTTTAGAGAACAGCATCCCATTTCCTTTAAGGGAGTCAGGTAAGTTTTTGGTTGCTTTCTTCGGCTATAGAGGGTTATTTTCAATGGGAGTTGGTTATAAGTTATTATTGGTCTTATTTAGAGAGAAAAGAAGTTTTAGCTATGTCTCCTTTTTCCTTTATCTTCCATTCTTAGGTTTAGAGTTAGAGGTTGAAACGAAAGAAGGGGGAATATAGAAATATATGGGGAAGATAGAACAAAAAGTAGATTAGTGAATTTACTCAAATTAATGCCTTAATTGTCATTCACAAGTTATTTTTAATACACTAGTATACAATTCTGTATATAGATGCAAAATATGTTTAATTCTAGATACAGCCATATAGAATTCAAATGTAAAATTACTCTTAACACACCCTATATATATATATACACACTGTAAAATGATATATTGTACCCCTATAACTCCATTAAAATACAAGGTTTATTTCCAATATTTTGAAAGTGCTATTGCAGGCTGTTAGGATAAACAAGTTATACAAGTTAATTGTTAGCTGATGAAATTATGGTCATGTCAATCATTAGTCTACTTTTATCACAAGATTCTTAGGTGTGGGAGATAGATATGATTCTATAGAGAGATAAGGTAAGATTGTTAGATAAAGTCTTCAAAAATATCAGAGACATGCAGAATATGGCATTTTATTTTTTTTTTGTCTTTTTTTTATTATTAATTTGTTCTTGTTACATCTCAATGTTTATCCCATCCCTTGTATCCTCCCATTCCTCCCCCCCCACCATTTTCCCATTATTCCCCTCCCCTATGACTGTTCCTGAGGGGGATTACCTCCCCCTGTATATTCTCATAGGGTATCAAGTCTCTTCTTGGCTACCAGCTGTCCTTCCTCTGAGTGCTACCAGGTCTCCCCCTCCAGGGGACATGGTCAAATGTGAGGCACCAGAGTATCTGAGAAAGTCATATGGCATTTTAAAAGGTTTTTATTATTTTAAAGATTCACTGACAATGAGACAGTTTAACTCCTGGCAACTCCCAGACTAAAAGAGGATGATGAGCATCAAAGACCTCCTATGGAGATGGCTTCAAATGTGGCAAAAAAAAAAAAAAAAAAAAAAAAAAAAACCGCTGGGAGAAATGTCCTCATTTCTACCACAGACACATTTCTGCCTGAAAAAGGACAATCCAATCCCTGCTAAGACAGTGTGAGTAAGTCCTGCTTCACAAATATGTCTGTCAAATATATTTGACCAGGATGCTGAAGATGATGATCCAACATTACAGGAGTTTTGGGTGACTATTCAGCTGTCTCTGTCATCTTCTCATTTGGAAAGCTACTAACTTGCACTCCCAGCATACTCAGGCAATTAGGTTTATTCCTCCTCAAATCTCTGCTGGAGTTGAAGACCAGGTAGCTTAGGTTTACAAAGAAGCTTAGTTGTTTAAGGGTTAAGATGTTTTTTAGGCCTAGAGAGATGTTTTAAGTTGATAATGACAACATGTGATGGAGATTGATTTACACTCAGAATTTTATATGCACCAAGATAAGAAAGATGTTTTCTTCAAAGCTGTCAAATACAAATAGCCAAGTTTATACAATTCCTGATTGTATAATGGTCCTTCTTGCTATAGATAGTTTACTGTATAGATGTGTAATAATATAAATGTATATGTAAAAATAAACATGTTTAATTTTAATAAAAACATCAAAAGCTCAACTGACAGCACATGTTGGTGAGGATGTGGAGAAAGGGGAACACTCCTGCATTTTGATGGAAGTGAATATTTGTACAATCACTTTGGAAATCAATCTGCTGCTTTCTTAGAAATTTGGGAATAGTTCTACCTCAAAACCTAGCTATTCTACTCCTGGGAATATACCCAAAAGATGCTCCACCATACAAGGACATTTACTCAACTGTGTTCATAGCAGCCTTATTCATAACTGTCAGCATCTGGAAACAACCTAGATGTCTCTCAATCAGATAATGGATAAAGAGACTATGGTACATTTACACAATGGAATTCTATTCAGCTATCGAAAACAAATAAACTTTATAATTTTCAGGCAGATAGATACAACTAGGGAAAATTAATAAATTAACTTCTCTAAGGCATTTTGTTGTATTAACAGAAAGATAATACAATATCTAAATAGAAAATCATCATATGTACAACAAAGAAAAATGTTTATTGAGAAATAAGACCACAGCACTGCTTTAATAATTATTTGATTATATTTGCTCTTGTCCATTTTCCCCTCTGTATAATTTAAAGGTGATTTGTAAGAGTATGTTAGAAAGAAATTTTCATTCCTTAATTATAGATTTTTGGTGTTTCTTCTATATGTCTTCACTTATTAGATAAAATCATCTTTTTAGACTACTTGGTGCCTTTTTTTATCAGTCCCTCATTATTATAATAAGATTTTTTTTAACTAAAATATTAGATTCCTTGGGAAAGCTTTCTTATTTCTGATACAAAGATAAATATAATAACAAGATTCATACTTCCTAATGCATCACAATCATTCTATTAATTCAATATTAAACCATGTTAAAACAGATTACAGTAAACATCTCCCACAGCACCCTGTGTATCACTGATGCTTCTAACCCTTCAGTAGCCATTATTTGTTCTCTGTTCGTGTTCTGTGAGTTTCTGTGTCCAAGTGTGAGCATGGACATTAGGATACCAAGAGTAGTTAGCTCTTTTTCCTCTTCTAAGTATGTTATTACCAACAGGCTTTGATACAGAATAGGAATTAGTGGGACTTTTACATTTACAAAGGTGTTGGAAGGACTGAGAAACCAAAGTTCATGGAATTCACCATTGTCTGCAGAACCAGAGTCTTTGAGGAACTTATCTCTCCCAGGCTGGTGGGAAGCTGAAACAATTGAGCAGTCTAGACTGGAAATCACAGCAGTTTCTCTTAGCTGTAACAATATGGGTGGAGCTTCCCAGCTGCTCAGAGAACCAGTGTATCCAGTAAGACTTCCATGATTTGAATCTACTGATGGTTTGACTGAAAGTATATTAAATGATAGCATTTATTTTAACTTCTAAAGAGGAGCAAGCTGAAATCTGTCAATAGACTTAGAAAAACAATCGGATATTAAAAATTAAACTGTAAGTGCAAACAAGAATATGTGAATAAATAATAAAAACAGGAAAAATTTTAACCTCATTTTTACTTATTTTACTATATGAAATAACATTAAGGTGGATATTTTCACTTGCAGATATTTAAATCTTTCTATAAAGTACATACATCTACTTTCTTATTCACATTTCCTTTTAGTTTTGGAACTCTCCCATAAGGACAATCCGAGATTCCATGCTCATGTGTCTTGCTCTTATTTCTCTACTATTAAAATTCTGTTTATAGACAGCATTCAAGTTTCAAGGCTCTATGACTCATTTTTATTTTAATTTGGCTTTAGTAGAATAAAGTCCACATTCATTTTCATGACGGAGATTATGAAGCCTCTTGCGTTGGATTTGTTTGCAAATATAAATCACACCTTTTCCAAGTGAGTCTTTCAACTCTGTCCTGGGTACGTACTCCCCAGTCAGCATTCATTGGAAGCCTATCACATCTAAGCACTCTTAGGAGAACTAAGGATCATTGGCACCTGAATTTAACAGCTGAAATATGGTAATTCGCTCCTTAAATCGCAAACAATTTTGGTAAGTGCCCTAGACGAGACAACTGTGCATGATTGCATAGAGGAATGGAGATATTTCACTATTTTATGATTTCCATGGCACAGGTGTGAATCACAAAAAAAAAAAAAAAGGTTTGTTAATTTTTTTTTCCTTCAAGATTGATTGTGATCAAAGACAGCTCAGTCAGAATGTTTTGTCTGGCAGTCAGAAAGACACTAAATTCTGAAATGAAGTGGAGTTGAAGGAAGAAGCAGGAGGTCAAATTTAATCTCATTTTTTAGTTGTGATGACACACAGAGGATATGTTCTATGGTTCTATACATCGGCTTCATTGCCAGGCAAACAGACTCAATGTGTTCAGCCTGTGCAAATGTCAGTCTCTCATGAGCCTGCTCACTTAGATGAATCTAATGATACATCCTTTGAGAAGTAGATAACATATTAAAAGTTATCAAGTCATTGAGAAAATGTATAAAGTGTGCTTACCTCTCTCCTTCTATTGCCTTTACTCATTCTTTCCTGTAGGTGCCATTTTCTGAAAGTAGGGATAATTAAAAGAACATTATTCACTTGAAAAGTGTCTACCTGCATTTACCCACTCAGATCCAGTTATCCATAGACTAGTCGTGACAGGCTGATTAACTCCTGAAAGCGGTGGAAGTATACATGTTAAATATTAATTTGCCTAATAATTGTTATTAACTATGCACTTATGTTTTCCATTTTAATGTTTTCTGAAAAGGATCTTAATAGAGACACATACAAATTGAAACTAACACAGCAATGTTTCAAAATGTATGTTTAGCATATTTAGTTCCCTTTATTTCAGTTTAAGTTTGACTTTTGTGTAAATTCAAACCAAAGCTTTCTCTCAGCCTGGTACTAGAATGCCTATACGCAACCAACTCTAATGGTACCATTCTTCATTCACTATTGTATTTCCTAATTCTTTCAGGGCCCACAGAAAAAAAGAGAGCATTGGACGTTCTTTTAGTTTCCTCAAAAATTTTAAGTAAAGTATCGTATGTAAAGTTTCTGAAAACAACTGAATTTTTCAATGTAAATTCTTTCCTATCAGAATTTGAAGACATTAGCAGAGTTGTTTCCTAATATGGCCTATGACAGGATATTTTCTATACCTCCCTTTTCTTTTAGTGTGGCAACCAATATTTTTTTTGCAAATTGTTTATATTAGTTTATTTCTCCTTGCACATGTTTCTGTCTTCTTAATAGGAAGGTATTATTTAATAAAGGGTCTATTATATTACAGTATAACCATATCAGTCCGAAGTCTACAGTGACCTCATTTTAAAGATCCAGATATATTCAACAATATTGTATATTAAGATGCCAGCAGACATTTCTCAAAGACAAATTCAACTTATTTAGGAGCAGTGGTTGAAAAGCACAATCCTTATCTTTATTGCTGATTTTTTATTTCCCTTCCTTCTTTTCTACAAAAAAAAAAAAAAAAAAAAAAAAAAAAAAAAAAAAAAAAAGTGACTGTGAGGCAAAGTATAGTGTAGCCCTTGTCGAAATATTTTTTAACATAAGGTATTTACTCATGTCACAAGGCTCTGTTCAGCACCCATTTTATATGTTGCCACAGCCTTTTAGCAGAGTTTACCACTTGGAAACTGTCTTATAGAAGCATGCTCTTGTGGGAATTATAGAGTTTAACATAAAGACTGGTTTTCTCCATTGTTTACAAAGAGCACATTCTTGCCTAATTGCCTAATATTTTCCACCTTTGATCAGCAAATTCAGTGAAAAATAACTAACTCATAAGTATATGATTTAATGTGTATTCACCCAGATACTTCCACAAATGTTATAGTTGTAATTCTCTAAGCACTGGGAGTATTTTATAAAATTTAGACTCTTTTGATAAAACTCCATAGAGAGAAGGCAGTATATTCCATTTTACATATCTATTTCTAATTAAGAGGAATCTGACCATGTCCCCTGGAGGGGGAGACCTGGTGGCACTCAGAGGAAGGACAGCAAGTAGCCAAGAAGAGACTTGATACCCTATGAGAATATATAGGGGGACATAATCCCCCTCAGGAACAGTCATAGGGGAGGGGAATAATGGGAAAATGGGGGTGGGGGGGGAGGAATGGGAGGATACAAGGGATGGGATAAACATTGAGATGTAACAAGAATAAATTAATTAAAAAAAAAGATTAAAAAAAAAAAAAGAGGAATCTGAGAGGGGGCTTTACTTGGATTGTAATCTAAGACTAACAACCAATAGAACAGTAAGGAGTGCCTTCTACATGACAAGGAAATAGGCCTTACTTAGTGTTCCGGACATCTGTGATTTAGTTAATATTATTTGTTAAGCATGTTGAAGTTTCTTTCCTGGTACCTGACTTTATAGTGGAGTGGGTGAATATAGTAACCTAGAGTTGAGAGTTTCATAATAGAAACACCAGAGAGTGTATCATTAAAAATAAGTTCCAGAAAAAAAAAAAAAGGAAAGTATCCTAATACCTGCCCAAATGGCACAATTAAATCACAAAATCAGTGCTTATTGCTGGGAAGATCCCATCTGTTAAAAGCAGAGAGGAGCCCTGGAGGCCTTTAGCCACAATCTTCCTTTAGTGCCTTTCTTTAATTACTGATTTGTCTTTTCTTTTTAATTGAATATGAGACCACTTCTTGAAAGTATCTAATATCTGCTATATACCCTTTCTTGATTAGAGTGTACCTGGACTGTTCATCTTTATGCAACTGTGATTTAGCAAAATAACAGAATTCTAAAAGTAGTAGAATAATTCCAGGAAATCCCATATTAAAGGAAAGAACAAGCAGAAGTCCTGGCCCAGAGGAGTATCCTCTTGGGAAGTGGTTTCTCACAGTGCAAGTCAATCTATATGCAGTTCTTGCTCTCATGCTGAGAGTTCCTCTCCCATATTCTGAAGCAGATTGCATATGAACCACTTAACATACCCCAACTTTTTCTTCCCCTGATAAAGAGTAGACTTGGATTCATGTCATATGGGTCATTTGTTCCTATTCTCTTCAATTTAGGCATTTTGGTGCTTTAGTACCCTTTCCCCTTTTTTTATTTCATGAGTGAGCATAACCCATTTGAAATATTCTCCCACAATCACTTAGTAGGCTCTATTACTTTATGAGATGCATTTAGATTGTTAGAACTATTATTTTGTTACCTTACAAAGAACCCCATTGTACTGCAAAAATGATAGGTTTGTTTCTCTCACTATTGCCTTTAAAAATAAATGCTTTTCAAATCCTTTGTTGGTTCCAGTTGGTTGAAAAGGCTTTCTGGACAAACCATTGCAGAGAAGAAGGTGTACTCTATTTATCATCAAGATTTATGGCTCTTCTTTAAAGAAGTGTTTTCATTTTTCTTTGTGTCTTTGTTCTTGAAGTAGGCTTTCTCCATTTGCACAAACTAATGGCATTTGCTATGTAGCCATGTTTGGCAGTCATATGAGGATGGTCTTCTGCAAATACATGAGTCTTGGAATTACAGGATTTTCAGCATGAGAAGATGTGAAAAGAGGTATAAATTTACAAAACGCACAGCATTTTCTATATAAAACAATGCAACACGCAGGAAGAGATGACTTTCAACCTTTTTTTAAACCTCATCACTACAGTGTAATATCTTGAAACCTAACATGTTTCGTGGAGTAGAGGATGGCGTGCTCTCTCTTGGTAGTGACTCGTGTCTCTCTTTTTACTCTAGTACTAGTCAGTTGACCTCCCACTATGTCAATCAATGAAAAATGGTGGGGAGTGTAAAATGAATCCTAGAAAAATGTGTTTACACAATACTGATGAAATGGAATAAAATAAGTTCTTCTCCTGAAGCTTTACAAAGTAAATTGACATTCAAATATATGAGCAATTTTACAATAAGTAAGTAGCACAGCACATAAAAGTATGAATAATTTAACAATGAGTTAGTAATGCAACATTTATTAACGTAGACTTTATCAAGAATATTATAGAAGTTATTTCTAGCACAGTAAACTTCAGTGGCCCTAGAATACATTCGTCTTCTGAATTGATATCTTTATAATTTGGAGCAAAGAAAAGCTGCTCAGACTTTATTCTCCATGAAGTTTTGCTATTTTTTGTTTGTGTATGGTTCAGTTTTGCCATGACTTCTCATATTGTTCCACTTATGTATGTTTTAACTGATTATGGTTAATTCATTTATTGAATTTATTTTCCACTTAAATTGTTTTCACTCAGTTTCAGAAATATCCAGAATGAGTTAAACTATGGATATCCACTTAAGAACCTTCAGAATATGAAGCTAGAAGGAAAGTTCAGCAGTGAAGACTGCCTCCTGCTTTTCCAGAGGACCAATGCTCTGTTCACAGGAACTATATAAGTCAACAACTAACCAGCTGCAAATCTAACTCCAAATGAATTCTATGTCTCTGGTCTCGATCAATACCTCCACACAGGTGCTTATACCCACAGACATACAAGCACACGAATTACTAAAAATAACAAAAACAAATTTAAAATGAACTCAATGAATTGAAGATATTTATATGAAATAACATTCAGCAAGATAAAGTCTATTTTCTTTTAATAAACTCTCAGTTATTTATATTACAATTTTATAAAAGAATAAAATGATTTGTATATGGCTATGATAGTTGCTAAATGTGAATTTACTCTCAAACTTGCATACTTTTCTTAAATGCGTGCAGATGTTTTCCATATACATATGTTTATGTAGTATATATGTAATAGTTATTGTCATTATTTTCATAAACTATCAAAATTATAATAATTTAAGCATACATGTTATAAAACTAAAAGTATCTAGTGATTTTTATTTTTTTATTTTTTTCTAGTGATTTTTAAATTTTGCACGTTATGTATTTTTCCTTTTTTCTTTCTCAATAATTTTGATTGTGCTTGTGATGCAATCTAAAGACTGAGCCAGTAAGATGATTAAAAGCGACTGAAGAAGTGAAACTATACTTATTCAATATTCAAAAGAACCCTCACAGGGAAAGCAAAAAAGAAATAAACGAGTTAGCCACTTAAAATAGTCAAACAGAAGAGGGAGGGAGGGTAGAAGCAGAAAGATAAGAGCGAGGGGTTAACAATTGGGATGCAATGGGAATAAATTATAAAAAATAAAAAACAAATAGACAAAACAAACCTATGAAAAAGTAAACAAATAAATAAATAAAATAGTCAAGGTCGAAAAACTGCTAACAAAGCTGTTGTGATAGCAAAGCAAAGTACTCATTGCCTTATAGAGAAAGCAGAGACCTTTCACGAGTTGGAGTAGGGTGAGTTCTGACAAGATGAGTAGAAAATGCCAGCAGAGAGATCCAGGTGCCCCAACTTGCCTGTTACTATTCTTTCACATGGAAACCCTTTCTCTCAAGAAAGTTCTCAAGTCCAGACATGTGGTCATCCAGTTAGAACTTTATTTTGTTTTCTTGTTTGTTTGTTGTTTTGAGATAGGCTCTTACTGTATATCCCTGGCTGCTCTTAAAGCAGCTATGCAGATTGGGTTGACCTGCCTTACCCTCATGAATTTTATGATTAAATTTGTGGATCCCCAAGAAACAAATAATAAATGCTGGTCAGAATGTAGATGAAAGAGAACTCTTACACACTGCCTGAAGGAACATATATCAGGATAGCCTTTATGTAAAACAATATAGACTCTCTTCAATAAAAGAAATAAACAACAATAAAAGGTCCAGAAAATCATCCTTGCGTATAAACGCAAGGGAAATTGTCAAATCAAAGAGGAAGTTGCAATGGTATTTTTAATGAAGCTCATTTATCATATCCTAGATATAGGATAAACTTGATATCCTTTAATGGACAGAGTGACAAAAATATGTGATATACACAAGGAATTATTATCCAACTATAAAAATAATAATGCACTGTTCTGAGGTGTAGTAATTATGTATGGAACTATAGGATCTGGCATATATTATACGTTTGTCAAGAACTGTAAAAGCCAAACTTAAGTCTTTAAAAAAAAAATATGATATGACTGTGAGGAAGCTAAAAACTTAATTTGATCAGCATATTTTCATAATGTACTAAATTATCTAGTATATTCTATAAAATTTACAATGTTAGTTTTAGTTAATACAAGTAGTAAAGGAGAACCAGAAGGAATGAAAGATAAAGAGATAGAGATCATTTGAGGAAAGAAAGACAGATAAGAATTACTTTGACACATTTGGCCGGAGCATCTGGCAAGATGGAATTATATCAACTGAGATAGTGAATGGGTGGTATAATATATGTATGTGAAGCAATTTATATTTAGGAAAAATTAAAATATTAAAATAAAATATTTTTAAGAATGTAGGAGCATGAGTCCAGAATAAAAAAGTGTAAAGGTGAATATTTTCAGCTTAAAAACGAGTTCAAACCTATGATCTACACAATTGATGCTGATGTCATGCAAGACAAACACTGAGACCCAAAGACAAGGTGACTATAACTTATTAAGGTTAGTAGGCTTAGAAGTCACCATTTGTTCTATTGCATTTATTTAAGAATGGAGAAAAGAACTGTAGATATTAAAGAACATAAGCTATATCAAGAGCCTTTAATACAAATAGAAGAAGGATCTGGACTAGTAGCTTCACTTAGAATTTGGATAGTTTATTTTAAAAACATTAGGAAAAGAGAAATGACTAAAGTAAAATGTGTACTCATGTATGGGGAAAATATAATTTACATTGATGAACTGCTGCATTAATGGATCAATTAACATTGCTGCTAATTTTGGAGACAGGGTTTTATTATACAGTCTAGACTAGCTTTAAAGTTTATGACATTTTTCTGCCTCTGTCTCTCAACAGTTGAGATTACCACTATACATTAATATGCTTGGCCTTGTAAATACTACCGTATTTATTTGTGGAGTTAATGTTAGCTGAAGTCAGTGGGGGGAATGTTAGTTAATCTCTCTCAAAGAGACATAAGAACATATAAGCATACCTTTCAGAAGTATGAATTGAAGAGATAATAGATACCTGTGAAAATTTTATATCTCCAATGTTTTCATTACAGTGAGGAGCGAAGTCATTATCAGAGAATGAGGATAAAAACAATACAAGAGTTAAGGAGAAAAAACTAAAATGATGAACATGTTTGAATATATTATTTGATTGAGTATATACAAAATATTATCATGTTAACCTGGAGTCAATATTTAAACTTTTCTATATACTTTACATTTGACATTCAAAATCTAAGGTGCATTTAACACTTAGAATAAATCTAGTTTATACAGTTTCAGTTTAATGCAGGTGGTTTTTAAAATTTTAAGTGGTGTGTGTTTGTGTGTGCACGTGTGTGTGTATGGCTGTGTGTATGTGTGTGTGGGTGTGCGTGTGTGTGTGTGTATACATACGTCATTGGGGTATGTAGGTCAGAACACAACTCAAAGTAACTGTTTGTCTCCTTCCAGGAATGAAATTTCCAGGGATGAAATTCAGGTTGTCAGGTATGAAAATATTTTTCTCCTGAACCATCTCACCAGGCCTATCCTTTTTGTGAAACCATCCTTCTAAAGGATTCATTATGATTTCCTTAACTTTTCTAAACATAATTAACATTACTAATGCTGGCTTAGGGGACCAATTGAAGAAAAACAATATTAGGAAATTCACAGTGGACATGAAATCTTGTTAACATTTCGAGAAACACTTGATGGACCACACATTTATCTTTTGGATTTCAAATTCAACCTACAGAATGGTTTATCCTCATACACTCAAGGAGTAAGTCATTACTCTGAAAGGGATTGATAAGAAAAGTATGAACCTTTAAAAAAAAAAAGGAGGTTTAACCAAGGAGAAATAATTCCTTGAAACAGGAAAGATATAAAAGATTATGACTAGAGTGGGATTTGTCGAATTCTAACATTGTGCTGTTGCAAGATTTCTGCAGATTTGTAGGACTGGTAAAAACTAAGACCAGCATAAGAAAAATAAAATGAATACTAAGGCAAAAACAAAATTGATAGACTTTGGTAATAATAGATAATAATAAAAATGAGGTTATGAAGCTGTGAAAATACTGATTAATGATTTAGAATTAAGCTTGGAGTGTTTGAGGGAGACAAAGAGTAAAAAAGTTCTTAGGAGGGGCAAAAAAACACAGCAATACCTCCACTAACTTAGAGGATGAAAGGAAGTAGGTGTTCTCTCCTTTTAAAGCCACTGAAAAAAAGTATCACTTTCTCATGACAAAAGCTAATGATACAAATGTTAAAGAGGAAATTTAAACATGAGTGATGCACCTTTCTTGGCTGTAAGCATCCCGAAAATGAAACAAACTTGCTAGACAATTGTTTTAAGTTTTCAGAGTTTCATCTCCAGCCAAATGGCTGGCTTGGTGGGATCTGTAAACAAGAAAAAAGAACGTGAAATCCTGTGGGGATGGAGGATGGGCAAGAAGCAAGAGAAACAAGTCTCATTCTAGGTCCTGACAACGAAAACTCAGAGCATAGCTAAAGTGACTCTCATGAAAACCAAATGCTTTGTGTGTTTAAAGAAAAGACTATTCAGGGGATGAGAAAAATTAAGATAAATGTATCAGGACATAGCCCTGGTCTCCTGGAATTTGTGTGTATATTTATTTGAAGAACAATTAGTTTTATAGCAACATGTTAAGATATTAAGGTATGATTTCATCTTATGCTTCCATACTTAATTTTCAGTCATCTGAAAAAATATTGTTCAGTAATACTTTACTTGATTTTTTTGTTTTGTTTTGTTTTTTCAAGACAGGGTTTCTGTGTGTAGCCTTAGCTGTCCTAGACTCAATTTTTAGTTCTGAATGGCCTTGAACTCCCAAAGATCCACCTGCCTCTGCCTCCCTACTGCTGCAGTTAAAGGCCTGTGCTACCATCTGGCAAATATTTATTTTAAAATATTAGTGTAGTAACCAATTAATTTGCATGAGGTTAAGGAGAAATACTGGTCCTAGATTTTGTTGATAGAACATACAGGTTGATAAAACACTTGACAAAATGAAACTTAATTTCAAATTGTATTTTCCTAAGTCTCTTCTCTATCACAGTGTACAGTAATCCTGATTCACTAAAGTCCTTACTTTGGGTTCTCAACAACAAAATACGATCAACACTGTTTTAAATACTTATCTAAAAATTCTTGCTGAGGAACCAACCTCTTAATTTATGGCAGCTATGAAAAATATGTGAACAAATTATGACTTCTGTTGGGTAATCAAAATGATCCCTTTTCTGGACTGCTGTTTGACTCTTTACAGAGAATATAGAAAATAGATTTTTGTGCCAGAAGGTGAGGGCAATGTCCAAAACCACAACCCAAGTGAAGATGAAGTTAAAGGTGAGTCAGTTAACTCTTGCTGAGTGGTTGCATGTAGACTGTTAACAGTTACAGAAATAAAAATGGGTTAAGTTTCTGGTTTATGAAAAGAGTTATAGGAGCATCAGATGTGGTGCAGCAGGAAGAAGTTAAAATTGTGATTTTGAACATATATTTTACCTATTTTAGAGTCTCTAAATGTATACTCTTGGCACAACATAAAGGGATATAACATGATATAGTTCTAATGTCATGAATCAGAGTCCATTTATGTTAACTATATGTTAACTCTGTACACGGGATCATGAGTCTGAAATGGAGATATTTGGCACAATGTCACCTACCTTGCTACCTTGGAACTTAAGAGAATTTCTACTTCCTGGGTTCTTTAGTTCATTGCCAATGTCAGGTCCTTGTGTTTGTGTGTGGAGGTCTTACTTTTCTTTCTTTCTTTCTTTTTTTTTTTTTTTTTTTTTTTTTTTGCAATCAAATCAATTATTTTTTTATTAATTTTTATTAATTTATTCTCAACTGTGGAGAATGTCCTATCCATTGGCTAGATCTGGGTTCGAAGTTTACGGCCTGTATTGTCCTTGGCTGATGCTTTACTTTTAACATTCAGCTTGGAAATTACTTCCAGCCCCCTAGAGACAGCCCCGTTTCTTACTATAATTCTTCTGTTGAGTGGAGAGTGGGCTATGACTTTCACACGTACTCTGGTGCCTCATATTTGACCATTTTCCCTGGAGGGGGAGACCTGGTGGCACTCAGAGGAAGGACAGCAGGTTACCAAGAAGAGACTTGATACCCTATGAGCATATACAGGGGGAGGAATCCCCCTCAGGAACAGTCATAGGGGAGGGGAATAAGGGGAAAATGGGAGGGAGGGAAGAATGGGAGGACACAAGGGATGGGATAACCATTGAGATGTAACAAGAATAAATTAATAAAAAATAAAATAAAATGATGCCCATGAAAAAAAATACAGAAAGTTATTTGCCTGAATGCTGTGATTTTCAGGCCAACAAAACGTAGCTGATGTTTCACCTCTGAAATTCAAGGATTCTTTGATTAAGCCCAAATCTAGGTCATCCTTACCTGATTAATCCAAAGTGATTGAATTAGTATTCAAACCATACGAATGATTAACAGACTTGTCCACAAGCTAGGTAAGGTTGTTTATGCAATTTCCAAAGACTTTCTAATTTTGCCAAGTACACCTACATTAAAATTTCAAAATACAATATTGAAGATTTAGATTAATTCTATAAGTACTAATAATCGGTAATATTTCTTATGGAGGCAAATATTTCTCAAACCAATATAGAAGGTAGTATATAGGTACTTCCTTGAAAAGAGAAGAATATTGATCCTTGTGTTTTATTTCAGTGCCAAATAAAATTACAAACCATAATATACTATTGTCCTAATCTTTGCCCTGAAAAGAACATAAAAGAGGAGAATAAAAAGAATTCATTAAATTTAATAGGTTTATATTTTCTTTTAACCTCAGATTAATAGGTATATGATGTTTTAGCAAATATGCTATTAACACATGGGGAAATATACTAGAGTGAAAGCACCCACTACCATAAAAAAGCAGATGTTTTCATGTAATCCTGCAGGCTTTTATCAGACTCTCCCAATTACAGTCTGTATGCTGGAATTCTTGCAATTCAAGCCATTAACCTTCCTGAGAAGCATTAGCTTTGCATAAGGTCCATTGTCTTTGCAATGCTCTTTTCTGTGGAAGTCTCTACTTTCTTGCAAAATGAAAAGAGTATTGAATGGACTTGCTATTCATTTACAGCTCCAACATACATAAAAATATTGTTGCTCCTCTCAGCAAACCAGGATGAAACAGAAGCAATTTAGTTATGCTCAAGGAGAAACAAAAATATTTTAAGTGCCGGTAATAATGTATTCCTGAAAAACAATTTGGCTCAGAATGAAAAAAATACAAAGAGAATTAGAAAAATAATTTAGTAGTTCAAAAAGGGGTGATGTGCAATTACATGTACAATTAAATGCAAGGCTATTCTTCACAAAAGAAAAGGAAAATAGCAGGCCCCAAGAACAGACGCTTTGTTTAAAATATAGTTTGGGTTTTCATAATTACTACGTAAGATTCCAATTTTCCTTTCAGAATTATAACAGCAAATAATCACTAGTTCCTCTCATTTCTATAACATACACTTAATATGAAAGTAGCATATTGCATAGAATAGTTCACAGGTCTTAAATGAGCTTCAATAAATGCTTTAGAATAACATTATTCTTGAGATCTCTCAATTAACCCTTTACATGACAGAAAAAATATTGGCAGTGAAACTTGAAGATTACTGGATTATTTTCTTTCTAAAACTGTATGCATATCATTCAGAGAAGTTTCACACAGAAGATAATTGTAGCATATGTAAATAATAGATTATTTTATATAATGATATCGTATGATTACTTTAGTTATCATTTCTTCATAGGAAAAGTTTTTTTTATAAAAAGCTCATTTCAAATCCAAGAAATATATAATGTTTTCATATGTTATACACATCATTTAGTAATTCCTGAAATATCATTTAGTAGGTTCAAAGCAAATGCAATTTTAGAGCTGAAGATAATTTTTGAAATCCTTTAAAACCATGCTTGAGTTTCAGTATGCAGTCAAATTGAGTATAAATTACTGAGTGCTTTTAATCTGAAAAAAAAAATGAAGCTGGTTAAACACTGCACTTTATTCAAGAACAAGTAGACGTTTACCCACAAGATGTTTATGGGTAACAAGCTCACATTTTCAACTCTTAATAGTACAATTCCATGAAAAAAAATCCTATATTTTCTTTCTGGAAAGCTTAGCAGATCTAACCTGTTAAATTATATTTACTTGCAGATAATTTTTTTTAATTTTTTATTATTAATTTATTCTTGTTACATCTCAATAGTTATCCCATCCCTTGTGTCCTCCCATTCTTCTCTCCCTCCCCTTTTCCCCTTATTCCCTTCCCCTATGACTGTTCCTGAGGGGGACTTACTCCCCCTGTATATGCTCATAGGGTATCAAGTCTCTTCTTGGTAACCTGCTGTCCTTCCTCTGAGTGCCACCAGGTCTCCCCCTCCAGGGGACATGGTCAAGTGTGAGGCACCAGAGTACGTGAGAAAGTCATATCCCACTCTCCACTCAAGTGTGGAGACTGTTCTTGCAGATAATTTTAATGATAACTTTGTTGAAGAAAACCTTAGACAGGATTGTATTTTTCTCTTCAGTCAAATTAAATATTTGGATAACAATTTAGTGGGAATTACTAAAAGGTAACTCTTTGCATTATGATTATTATCCTAGTTTGCTGTAACATCATTTATATAATCTTCATATCACAAAAGGATATTTTATTTTTATTAAATTAAACTTATTCCTATTGAGCATATTAACCTAAACTTGAAGTTATGAACTCTTAATTTTCTTATATTTTATTTAGATTGCTACTCAAAATTTTTAATTTTCACGTGATAACAAGACACAATTTTCAGTAACTTTATGTTCATAAACAAAATATATGTGAAAGTATATCTCATAGTGATTAAAATCTCACACTTTTAAACTGAGTCAAAAATAGGACTTTAGTCCAAAGGCTTAGATAAGTAATGCATGCATTTTTTTAATTAATGCTTTTTCACATGATAATGCTTTATACTGTCCATTACATCCACAAGTGTTGAGCAGGTAGACAGTAATAACATACTATTGTATTCCATTCTCTGGGCCTTTTGCTCTGTGAATGAATTTATTCATCCCTCATGAAACTAACAGAGAATATATTAAAGCCAAAGGCGTTAGGAAACCAAACTAGGTAAGTTTTCTTTCTTGAAACACATTGGATGAAATGTGTCACTATACAAGAATGTTATTGCCTCTGCCTAATTGCAGTAAATCTTTAGTTTATTCATTAATGAACTATAGATATTACATCAATTTGTTTATAGTGTTAAAACTACTCATGATTCATGATGTGGTATTCACGAATGTCTTATGCAAGTTTGTTCAGTATTGGTAGCAATAATGCCACTAGCTCTAGTGCCCAAATAAAATCAATCAGTATATTGTGTAAATGAATGGGCATTAAACATAAATGTATGGGTAGATATGAATCATTCAGTCATGGTACAATGCAATATGGTATATTGGGATGAATGATAAGAATAAAGTATTGAATGTGTTTAATGCTACACAAAATTTGTACCAGTGATTTCGAAAATTTGTAAAATAGTGTTTTGATGAACTAATAAATAGTTTGTCATTACTTTTACATAAACACGAACCATGCTGTCTTTTCTCCCCAATGTAGTACAAAATTGAAATACTACCACATGATGGCTGCTCTAAGTGCTTTGCGTATGACTTGGTCCATGATGTAACAACCGGCCATGCAGTTACAGGTAACAATACCCTCAGTTTAAAGTGGAGAAGTCAAATGCCTTAATAATGGCTCCGGACTCTAATAGAGAAGATGAGAGATTCTTGCTTGAGTAATGTTCCCTGGAGGTGGAGTTCATAAACACTGCTTTCTTCTCTATAGTATCTCTCTACTCATTATCTGAATCCTGATATACTAGAAGATCAGCACATTGTTTCTTAATTCCACACTCTATATCCATGTGCAAATATGGCTATGATTTTGATTTTTTGTTCATGTTCGTAACCTGGCATTCCTTTGTTTTTATAGACTTATCAAACCTGTCTGACTCTAATTCCCTGTGTACAGAAATATTTTTCATCTTCTTCATTGCTACCATCACCTCCATCATATCTATTCATAGTTATTTCTTTAAATTTCCTAAGAGGTAATTGAGGTCAAATAAATCTGTTTAAACTGTCCCTCTTCATAATTGACTCTCTTATTTACTATTATATATTGAGATATATTATTTTAGCATGCAAAATGAAATGTTGATCATTTAAAAGAGTGCATTTTAGGGGAAGTTAATATTCCTTCTCAGAGACGCATGGGAGAATAGCAAAATAAAAGGATACAGAGGGTCCTAGAAATCTACAAGTAGAACAATATGATAGGCAGATTTGGGCCCAGGGGTCCCGCTCAAACTAAGGCACCAGCCAAGGACAATACAGGAGGTAAACTTTAAACCCCTTCCCAGATCTAGCCAATGGTCAGAACATTCTCCACAGTTGAGTGGAGAGTGTGATATGACTTTCTCATGTACTCAGGTGCCTCACATTTGACCATGTCCCCTGGAGGGGGAGACCTGGTGGCACTCAGAGGAAGGACAGCAGGTAGCCAAGAAGAGACTTGATACCCTATGAGAATATACAGGGGGAGGTAATCCCCCTCAGGAACAGTCATAGGGGAGGGGAATAATGGGAAAATGGGGGGGGGGAGGAATGGGAGGATACAAGGGATGGGACAAACATTGAGATGCAACAAGAATAAATTAATAAAAAGGGAAAAAAAAAAGTCTGTTTGGTCCTTTTGGTTTTCCATACAGATTCATTTTATTTCCCTTTCCAGAGCTCTGCCTGGCTATTTTATCCAGCTACTTAGGAAGATGTTTACAGGAAACACATCTGGTTTTCTCAGGACCTTCCTTGAGCTGGCTTTTCTTATTCCTTCTGTAGAGTCCGATTGGGTGACTAGTGGGAGAGGTCAGGCTTCAGAGCGGCACGTATTATATGAACATGATTCTGAGATCCACATGCTGAATCCAAATTTTCAACCCACAGCTCAGGCCATGAAATGCACCACTCAGCTCACCATTGAACTATTTGTTCGAGTAATAAATAAAAGAACTATGAACTTAGGGTAATTGACCGTTTTATTCCTTGCCATTTCCAGAACTATAAAACTATGGGTTTTATTTTAAGATGAAAACACACAGCAAATTATTGCAGGAAATGGTGAGTGGGGTTTTTGAAGGCTACCAGTGAATATCTTGTGGACTTTGCTGTGTGATCTTAGAGCTCAGAGTCAGTTTTGTTTTCTTTCTGTGCAATATGTCCTTTTCAAGGAATTAGAATACTATATGTAACGATCTTGCTCAGAAGCTCCAAGAACATAAGCTGAGCTGTTGTGTTTTTGAGAGCCAGAGATTTTTCTCTAGGCAGACAGGCGTGGATGTTTTTGTGTGAGTTCAGGTTACTCCGCACAAGGCAGCTCTGTTTTGCTTTTGGTGTAAATGTGAATCATTGCTAAACCATGTTGCAATAAAGCATCTTTTTCCCCATACATAATAACTATGAAAGAGAAAGAAATATAATATCAATAATAATCTATTTAAATGAGTCAAAAAAGTTTAGTATATTTTACCCAAAACATAAATGAAACAATATGTAATAGTCTCCCTCCTTCTCTCTCTCTCTCTCTCTCTCTCTCTCTCTCTCTCTCTCTCTCTCTCTCTCTCTCTCTCTCCCCTCTCTCTCTCTCTCTCTCTCTCTCTCTCTCTCTCTCTCTTTCTCTCTCTCCCTCTCTCTTTCTCTCCCTCTCCCAACTCTTTTATTTATTCACTTTACAGGCCCTCTCTCCTCTCCTTCTGGTTCCACCCTTCCTCACTCTTCCCTCTATCCCCCTGCTCTAACCCTCAGAAAAGGGGAGCCTCCCCACCAACACATTCAGTACATTCTGTCACATCTGTACTGAGCATACCTTCTTCCACTGTGAGTGAGCGGTGCAGCCCTGACAGATGGAAGTGATTGAAAATCAGGCAGTAGAGTCCATGTCAGAGACAGCTCCTGCTCCTTTTACTAGGGAATCCACATGTAGATCAGGTTGCCCATAAGCTACATATGTGTAAGGTGCCGAGGTCCACTCCATGAATGGTGGCAAAGATGTGGAAAAACAGGAACACTCTTCCATTGACAATAAAAATGCAAACTTGTATAACCACTTTGGAAATCGAACTGGTGCCTTCTCATAAAATTGGGAATATTTCTACCTCAAAACCCAGCTATACTACTCTTGGGCATGTACCCAAAAGATGCTCTACCGTACAACAAGGATATTTGCTCAACTATGTTCATAGCAGCTTTATTCATAATAGCCAGAAACTAGAAATAGTCCAGATATCCCTCAACAAAAAAAATTAGATAAAGAAGCTGGATGCTGGTATTTGGCACATGCCTTTAATCCCAGCACTAGGGAGACAGAAGCAGGTGGATCACTGTGAGTTCGAGGCCAGCTTGGTCTACAAAAGACCCTGTCTTGAAAGACCAAAAAAAAAAAAAAAAAAAAAAAAATGTGGTACATTTACACAACGGAATACTACTCAGCTATTAAAAATGAGGAAATCATAAAATTTTCAGATGAATTACTGTAGCTAGAAAATATCATCTTGAGTAAGATAACCCAGACTCAGAAAGACACACATGGTATATCCTCACTTATAAGCAGATAATAGCCAAATAGTACAACATGACCATACTAATAGTTCTCTTGATATACTTTAAAGTTAATGGTCTATGAACTTCAGGAATCTGAAGATTTTAAATATCAATAATTTCATTTCAATGATTGATTTCTTTGGTAACAATGCCTAATCAATGAACATATCTACAGAGTGCAAGGCTGCAATAATTAACGTGCAAAGTATTGAATAAGAATGAACTCCACAAGTTTATATGTTTGAGTAGTTAGTGTACAGTTAATGGGACTCTTTGGGAAGGATTTATAGATACAGTCTTGTTGAAAGAGTATATCACTGTGGCCTGAGTTTGAGGTTTCAAAGTACACCACATTCTAAGTTAGCGCCTGCTGCCTGGTGCTTGTGTGGCAAAATGTGGGCTCTCAGTTACTGCTCCAGTACTGTGCCTGCCTACGGATAGTCATGCTCCCCACCATGAAGGTAATGGACTCTAAACCTCTGAAACTCAGCTCCAAATTAACTCCTTCCTCTATTGACCTGGTAAAGGTATCTTAGCATAAAAAATAAAAAAAGTAACTAAGACAGAACATAATGTAAAGTTAAGCATCAGCTACACAATTCAAGAAAATTTTATGACATTTAACTTAGCAATATCTTACTCTAGCTGAAATTTCCTATTCCCAACATATAGGACTGTCTTTCATTTTGTTGTTCCCTGTTTGTTATTCTACCCATTGAATTTAATGTTATAACTAAATCTATTACTTAGACTTGTGAACCACATATAGACCCAAAGACATGTAAAACATGATGAAACTTCAGATTTTAATCTGGCTTTAATAGACAGATGACAACATTGGTTTTGGTGACAAATATAAGAATGTCTTATAGTTATGAATGAATTATGAAAGTGGTAATAATTTCTTGCTTGAATAGGAAGAAATGTATGTGAATTCCATTGCCATATACATTTTGTAAAATGTATTTTGTTTTAATTTATGCGTATTTACTATATGTATATACATGTAGTCTCTGTGTGTATGAGGCTGTATTTGAGGATTCCTATGAATGCCCAAAGGGGGTGTCAAACCACTGGAGCTGCAGTTGTAGGTGGCTGTGAGCAAACAGATGTGCATTCTGGGAACTAAACTCAAGCCCTTTACAGGAGCAGTAAGAGCTCTTAACTACTGAGCCATTTCTCTGGACCCTGCTACTCCTTTTCCTATGATAATGATCTGAGCAAATTCACTTTCTTTTCCTATTCCAGTGATCTAAGTAAAAATTTCAAGCGTTGTGAGTGTTATGGGCCAAAGCTCAACAGGACATCTCCTTTTCCAAATCTATGCTATTTTCTTTAACCAGAGACACATGTGAACACTGGCTTAGAGTCCCTTCATTCTTGTTGTTCTTAATGCTGAGTACATAAAATCTGGGCCTACTGCCCCCCCTTTTTTTTTTACACAATAGTCCTTAAAATCAAATAAACCTCAAGGAAAATACCTGACAAAACTTGTGCTATGGTAACAACATTTGAATTTTTAATACAGTTGTAAAAATACTTAGCCATACACCCTTAAGTTTCAGGTACATTAGCCAATATATCTATTTCCCTTCTTGTCACACTTCTCCCTACATTCTTAATAGTACATATATTAACTGACCAAAGGCATGAAGTCCTTGCACTGGGCTGACAGGTGACTGGGTAGATAAAGAGCCTGTGGATTTGGGACCCTTAGAATGTAAACACCCCAAGTTACAAGTTGGGCATCATGCTCCACTGAAATTCTAATGGTTGGAAAGTGGAGACAAGTGATCATCAGAGTAAGCTGATCGGTTACACTACTCTTTTGTGCAAGCTCTGCTTAAGTGAGAGCTGCTACTTCAATGAATAGAGTGGATAGTGATAGAGAAAAAAAACCCAATGTCAGCCTCAGCCCTCTATATGCAAATACAAGTTCATGTGGAACTATATAGACATATATGCAAACATATATGCAAGCACATGCACACACCACAGAGATGTGGAAAACAGAAAAGGATGATAGTGACTATGCACACCTTCCCATTGATTAAGTGATTCATATTTGTGGCTAATGTAAATATAAATATTCCGTCATTACTTATTTGTCTATTGACTTTTTTCTCAACTATGAATAATAAAGCCTCACTTTAGTATCTTTTAAATTGTATCTAAGGAAGATAAGTCTCACTCATAGGGAGAGTGATCCATTTAAATATATAGAAGCTAGAAGTAATTATGGTTCCTGAATTGTTTTAGAAGATGTTTCTTTTGAGGTTAATTTTCTTGATATTTAATATAAACTACAAATGTTAAATTAGCCAACAGAAAAAAATGTGTATATATTTATGACATTTTATGTGGAAGTAAGAAAAATATTTGTGTTCATAGTTCAATAAAATGGTATAAAAATTATAGCTAGATAGGAAATACAAACACACCATCCTCAAAATTTTTTTATGTTAAAATGGTTCAGTTCTCATTAGTATTGGGCACATAATTTAGATATTGAGTGCTAAGTATTTTGTAAACAGAAAATAAGTGATAATTTTATTTGAATGTATCTGTTTATATGTGTGAGAATACATTTGATAATAAATAGATTGGAAATCAATAAAAGGCACGACAATGAGTTAGGATGACTCAAAAATTGTCTTCCATTTTATTTTAGATTTCAGGAGTAAGAATGATGAAGTATTGGTGATTTTGTTATAAATAATATAATCTACTGTATACCCCCAGTTTTATTTCTCTTTTTATATTACTTCTGTAAAATTATCAACTGTTTATCATGTAGGAACAATCAATGCATAATAAAAGAATAAATCACATATGTAGAAAGAAACTATAGTGCATCTTATATTGAATTGATGTTTATTCAGGCATTCAAGTGTTGTTTTACTTACCCAGAAGAAGGATGAAAAGAAACCATAGCAAAGCTGTGTGAACACAGGGCTTGGGCTGAGCTGAGTGTTTTTTTCTATGTTCTAACTACTCCTAGGGTTAGATCTGGAAGACTTTACCCTCCGTATAATCTAATCTTCTGTAAACTCAGACCTTGAAGGCTTTAGCTTCCATCCTCCATCTGTTTACCCAGGCCTTGAATGATTTTAGCCTCTGAAACATACTGCTGAATCAGCTTATCCTTTCCAGCTCTTTCTGAACTCTTGCTTGCTTGTTGAACTCAGCTGTTCTGGCTCAAACTCATCTCTAACCTGACTCACTCAATCCAGCTTCTGTTGGCTTCTGACTGAATTGCTCTGCTTAGAAGAACTGCCTCAGAACTCTATGAACTGAATTTCACTGAGTGCATGAACTCAACGGAACTAATCCTAACTGTAAAAACTCAGCTGAACTCGAATGTTTTCACCTAAACTGCACTGAACTTAACTCTAATCTCCTTCCTGTCTGTTCTCATGAGAGTTAGGAGTATCCTATCTCTCACTCATTCTGTCAAATATTCTTCTGATCTAACACTTTGTCCGCCTCTCAAACAGACATCACTGGGACTAAAGGTGTGTACTAAGGGTGTAGCTGTATTCCAGTTCTTTGGATGTGATCCTTTGGCAGAGCAGAGCAGCCATGTTGCTAGATTCAAATTCCTGTACAATTTTAAAGCAATAAACTACCTATAGCAAGAAGAAACATGACACAATCAGGAATTGTATAAATATTACATTCTTAGTGTTTTGGAAGAAAACATCTTTCCAATCTTGGTGTGTCTAAAATTCTGAATGGAAATCAATGTTTTTAGAAGTGTTTTTTTGTAGAAGTGTTTTAATTACAATATGTAATTAAGAGGCTGGAGAAATGGCTCAGCTGCTAAGATCTCTTACTGCCCTTGCAGAGTACTAGGATTCAGTTTCTAGCACCCACATGGAAGATCAGAGCCATTTGTAACTCTAGCTCTATGGGATTGTTCATCATTTTTGGCATTTATGATCATTGTATGCATGTACTGCACTTACCTATTTGAAGGGAAAAATTATCTACATTAAATAAATTCAAATACATGAACTGGACTTAAGGTCCCCACACTAATGGAGCTGATGGACCTAAGTTGTTTTTGCTTTTTGAAATTTTTTCATTGAAAAAATATATTATGGAAGAAAAAAACCATTCTTTAAACATTTAAGCTCCTGTCACTAGTTCAAGATAGATTTGGAGAAATACTGTCTTTTGCTACTTTTCTAATTGACTGATCTTGAGTAATTAACTTAACCTTTCTAAACCTCATTTTCTCAACTTATAAATATTAATGATGAACCAATTTAATGAACCCATAGAGAAGATCAAAGAAATAACAAAGCACTTCTCTCATTATCATACCTAGCACAGTGATCATTCAATCCCTGAATGAAGAATGGAATCCAATACTTCATAGAATTTGCATGTAAATAGGTAAGCTTTCTGTTAACATTTCTAAGTGGAAGGCCCGGTGTACTTAAAAACTTATACTGTTCTATCCTGCTCCCTTGTACTATAGAATTAATTTTAATCAGTTTTGAAATTTTGTTTCTTTCTTGACTAAAGTTATACAGTTGTCTTTCTTGCTCTATCCAGCAGTATTGGTTACCGCAGCTTATCCATCCAGATCCAACAAATGACATCTGCTTATGCTCAGGTTTCTTGTTACCACAGGATACTAGTTAGTTCCCTCATGCAGTGAAAAAATTTCTGACCACTTTGGAAGGAAAGGCATAATGGAGCTGAAGACATTGAATCAGCAGTCAGGATGTGGAAAAAGATGTTTGCGAACCACATTTTAGTCCAGCAACATGGCTCCTCTGGCAAGAGATCACATTCAAAGACCTTCTAAGTGTATATGATTCAGCTGGAATGCAGACATGCTCTGGATTACTATATAATCTGGCTGGAATACTGACTTGCTCTTCATACACACCTTTAACCCCAAACAATGGAAGAAATAAGGGTTACTTCATAGAAGGAAACAGCTTCTTTTAAATGGCAGCTATCTTTATTCCTGCATTTCTTGTGGTCATGGTAAATTTGGAGTGGAAGTTTTTGTAGGTGCACTGGTGTTCCCCTCCCTCCAATAGACCCCCTACCTGGCTAGAAGGTACCCACTTCAGTTTCCTTGTCTGTCACAGCTAGGAGTCTCAGCTAGTGTCACCTTATATCCTCCCAGGAGCCTATGTTTGTTTTCAGCTTGTCCAAGAGATGCCCCCACCCTTGGTTTCCCAGCCCTCTCACCTCTCACCATGTGTGATCCCCAACCTTCTTTCCCTTCTTCATTTCTCTCCCCACACATCTCCTACCCTAGGTTCTTTCTCTTCATCCACTTGCACTGTCTATTCTATTTCTTCTTCTGAGTGAGATCCAAACAACCTTTTTTTGGCACCTTCTTGTTATTTAACTTCTTTCGGATGAAGATGGAGCAGAGATTATGGGAATATCCATTCAATGCCGGACGGAACCTGAGACCTACCCCATGGAAGATAGCTAACACCTGACACTATTAATAATACTATGCTATGCTTGCCGGCAGGCGACTAGCATGACTGTCCTTTGAGAGGTTTCACCCAGCATCAGATTTAAACAGATGCTGTGGCCACACCCAAATATTATGAGGAGCTTGGGGAGTCTTGAGGAACTATGGGAATAAGGAGAGAAGTACCTGGAGGAAAGAGGAACTCCATAAGAAGACCGACACAGCCAACTAACCTAGGCTCATTGGGGTTTCCAGAGACTGAAGCACCAATGAAAGAGCAGGCATGAACTGGACCTAGCCCTCCTACACAGAGGTAAGCCAATAGCCAGCTTAGCCTTCCTGTGTGTCGCCTACAAAATATTGTGGTTGATATCATTGACATGTACACTGTTGTTTGCTTTTCTATCCCTTCTCCTCAGCAGGTCTGCCTTGCTTGGCCTCAGTGGAAGAAGATGTGCTCAGTCCTGATGTAAATTGATGTGCTTAGATGGGTCGATACAGGAGGGGCTCAATTTTTGTGAGAAGAAGTGGAGGGGGGGAAAGGGGGAAGAGGGTGGGAGGGTGTAACCTGGAGCAGAAAGTAAGGGGGCTGCTCTCAGGATGTAAATGAATAAATAAATAAACTTATAAATAGAATAAAAGTGACATCTAATTGAGGAGCCAACAAAGTTATGAATCAGAGAAAGGTTTGACAGACTGTGTCAGAGATAGGATAGGAAATACCCAACTTTTTTTTTTAATGTTTGTTATTTCATTTGATTTTTATTACACATATATAAGACAAACTACATACAGCAGGGAGAACCATGTGACAATCATGAGAATAATGAATTCTATACATGTTACGTTCATAGTGACTTGGCCATCTGCATCCGTCTCGTTTGAAGTAGGAGTTTTTCCTGTCTTGTTGGGTCTAAATTTCTGAATGATATTCAATATTTATCCTATCTCAATTCTAATAGCTTAACTTCCTTATCTTCATCTAAAATGATCTTGTCCCCTAACCAGCTAAGCTTGGTTGTAAAACTATACTATCTTGTCTTCAATACCCCTCAGAGACTTGAGAAAGAATAAAACTTAAATTTCTGAGTGAACCAGCAGTGTGGGTTAGCAGCTTCCAAAATGCGTAAATTGACTTAAGACAAGTTACTGCCTGACCAGTCACCCAGTACACTTTATAACGTTGGAGCCTCATCTTCAGCTTTCTGGCCCAATATCTCTGCCAGACTTGTCCGCAGGGCAGGAACTATTGAGGACTTGCTTACCCTGACTTGGCAGAGTATGGCCATTGACTCTACCTGCATCTAAGTAGCCCATTTATAGGCAGATTCTGTTTGTGCCAGGAATGAGGACATTTTGCCCAGTGGCTATTTTGCCACCTTTGAAGCCATGTCCATAAGGAGGCTCATTGATGCTCATCATCTTCTTTGAGGTAAGCTGTGTGTTGTCAGGAGATAACTTGTCTTGTTGTCGAACAAATTTAGGATTGTAAGAACAGCTTTAAATGCCAGGAAATACCCAACTTTCATGAGAACATAACAGGAAAGAGAGGCTGCTTAACAGCAGCATAGACGGTGAGAGATAAGAAATATTATAGAGAGCTTACTGGGTTGTACAGTTTAACAGAGACAGGTTGTAGAGAGAACAAGCTAGATATAGGTGAAGATAAAATGATCCAGAAAACAAGAAAGAGCTAATAGATTAATATGCATTTTCAGAACCTGTTTGAGGTCAGACAGAACAATTCAGTTGGAAGCCAAGAGAATCCAGTTTGAATCAGTTGGCTTGGAGTGGAGTTTAAGCCAGAACAGGTGATTTGACCAAGACAGTGCGAGTTCCCAAAGTGCTCGAAAGGCTTGGGAACACCTCTCATCTCTTTCCCTCATCTGAAGAAATAAAACAATATTTACAACATTGGTTCTGTTCACATTCAGGGTTAGTTTTCTATACTAAATAAACTTTGGAGAGGGAATCTTTACACACAGGCACACACACACACACACACACACACACACACACACACACATATATATTCAGAAAATGTTCATATGGAGAATCTAAGTGTCCATTGGCAATAAAGTTAAATAATGACAAATAACTGCAGCAGGTAAATGATATGTATAGCTGATTTGGTTTTTGGCATTTCTTAGGAAGTAATGATAACAGAGCAGTCTGCACATAATCAGGACAGACTCATTTTCTCCATAAATGTTGACAGTTTGATTCTGCTGATGTGAAACTTTCATCATGCAGGCTTTACAGTAACTTTAAAAAATATGTTTCATAACTTAAAACTATGGGCCATTACAATGTCTGAGAAAGTAAAGCTTCTTGCCTTCAAGTATGACAAGGGTTTGATCATTTTGGAACCGACAGAGGAGAAAGAAACCATCGGCACTCACCAAATGCCTGCTTGGTCCCTCCCAAGTGGCATGGCACATACACACCCAAGTCCCATCCCCACCCTCAACACACACGAAATAAATATTTAAAACAAAAAAGTTGGAAATATTTTTCTTGCAACATCTCACTGTATGGAAGGCTATTTAAACCAAATAGAGGCAAATGTTTATATATTTTTATAATCCTGTCTTTATTTCTATTACTTCTATTAATTGTGATATGTTTTCATGTATGAGTGTAGACCTAGATCCACACCATGCAAGACAGCCATCCCCTGGCACCATTAACAATACTCTCACACAGAGTCACCACACCAAAGTAATTGCCTTTGAAAAATGCAAACCTATTCACTTATTGGATAAAAAGAGATACCGGGCACTATAAGACTGACTTCTAATCACAGGCACCAGCGTTCATGTCAGAGGCAGGCCCTCAGGGCATCCTTGCCTTTATACAGAATAAAAGGAGACAGGCTATCCTGATGAACTTGATAGACTTATGTCAGATAGTAGGGGACTAGGACAGATGCTGAGACATGCTGCTGGAGCACTGGTTGAACACTGAGAGTTATATATAAGAGTGGGGGAATAGAAGGACCCAGAGAGAACAGAAGTCACAAAAGGGCAGTGGATCTGGACCTTGAACCAATGAAGGAGAATGTATGAAGTAAACTTAGACCCCTTCCTGTTCATACCTGGAAAAAGGGAAGCTCATTCTCCATGATTGTGGGTAAAGCAGGTACTGCCTCTGGCATGTTCACTGGTTCCTCCAATTTGATCACTTTCCCTTGGTGCAGAGGGGAGGCAAACAGAGAAAGGGGAAGCCAACTATCTAGATGAGACCTGATAGTCTGTAGTCATATGTTAGAGACAGAGATCCCCTTCTGAAATAGGTCTAGGGCAGGGGAATAGGGCAGAAAAGGAGGAGAGAGTGGGAACAGAAAGATAAGAGTGAGGGCATAACTATCAGCATATGATGTGAATAAATTATATTAATATTTTTCAGCACTAAGACCAAAAACCTTTAATATTTCCATAACTCTCTTTTAAACTTTAAAAAAAAATTTTACATATACATTTGTATTATTACACTAATATACAATAAACTACCTATAGCACGAAGAACCATGACACAATCAGGAATTATATAAATATTACATTCTTAGTGTTTTGTCTATTTGTATTTGACAACCTGAAGAAAACATCTTTCCTATCTTGGTACATCTGAAATTCTGAATGGAAATCAATCTCCCTCACATCCTGTCATATGGAGATGGCTTCAAATGTGGCAAACAAGCCACTGGGCAAAATGTCCTCACTTCTATCACAGACAGAATTCTGCCTAAAAAAGGACAAGCTTGGATTCAGGCAGAGTCAACAGCCAAACTCTGCCAAGAGGGGGTAACTAGGTCCTCAGTAGTTCGTGCCTCACAAATATGTCTGTTAGATACATTGGATGAGAAGAATGAAAAAGATGTTCCAACATACTATTTTTTTCAAAGAATTACTTCTCATTAACACCAGTTTGCTATCATTGTTAAAGTTAATATTTTAGGCCAAGGGTGCTACAGTTACAACACAGTCTACATACTTATTTTTACTATGTGAAAATTTTATTTTCTCCAACCTAAATTGAAATGTACAAGAAGCCACGATTCTAAGAAATAATTTGGGGTTATCAGGATATCAACTTCCTCATATTTAGGAAATCAGATGAGAAAAAATTGTCTCATTTGAGTAAATTTAATTAAATCCAGCCTATTATAATCAATTTTATCATACTGCTATAGTAACAAGAGGAAAACACTGTAGACTTTTTTAAAATATAAATCTTTTGTAAATGCCATCTCTGTCTTTTGTGACTTCATTCTCCTATTATAGAATTCCAATAATGAAACATGTGTCAGTGAGATAGCCAACACTGTTGGGGGAAATGGAAATGCCAATACATAGAGTATAAATGCAATGGATGCTTTATCCTAAAGATGTTGCTGTGAGAATTTTAAATGTTATATTTTATTAGAAATATGTCCTTAGTGAACATTTCCTCTAGATTTAGATGGCAATGACTTCCCATATTCTAGGAAAAATACACTTTCATATATATTTTTCAGATGTATTGAATATAAACTTTTTCTTTTTCTCATCTAATTTGTTCATTTGATTTGAGCATAGAAATAGTTACAGTGTTTATACTGTGCCAGCTTTAAGTATTTATTGATGTTTTGCCTTTATCTCTACTTAACAGAAATGTCTGTCTTATCTTTCCCTATGATTTTTCTGCATTTAGATGGCACATTGAATACTCTGCCTTATTTCTTTCTTGTGAAAATATGGACTTTTTAATAGTAAACTCTAAATGTGATGTGTACATACACATAAAAATAGTTACCTGATTTATTCTGTTGCTTTGCTTGAAAGGACTGAAAAGATTCCACTAAAATAGACCGTTAAGAAAAATAGAGCTCGCTCTCAGTCTTTGCTGGAAGAATGGTGAGACTCTGCCAAACTTCTGTAAAGTCAAACTTATAATTATCATTCACAAACGGTGAATTTATAGCACTTAAAGTCAGTAAGCCATTTCAAACTTAAATACATCATTGTAGTTTCTTGACAGTGAGTATCATAGTCGACTACTTAAAAACACCCTGCACAGTTTAAAGCAGGATGTGTCACCTCAGCACTTTATATTGATTGAACAAAATTTCCCTAACTAGAAGTTGAAGCATTTCATCAGGCACAGATTGTCCCTACCATTCAGGTTCAATAGCCTCACCTGGGTCGCTAATGATAACAGAGTGGCATTCCACCAGAGGCTCTGTGATGGGGATAATAAATGGAGAGTGCTCGTCAGCTTGAAAGCCACTTTCTGAGAAGAAGAAAGGTTTTATTAAGGAGGAAAATTGGTCATGAACAATCACTATACTTACATTACAGAAGTATCATAGAAAGAGTTGAAGAAAACATGCAAAGGATAATACAATTAAATGAGAGAGAAGAAACATTCCATAGTTCTACATCAGAACTGAGATTATAACAGTGCTCAGTCTTTGCAGTGAAGTCATCCCAAGAGGCTATGCTGTGTTTCAACATATAAAGAGAAGTTTGCAGTATAATTATCTTTAAAAACTCTCTTTCATTGTATTTTAAAGCATAATTACAATGGACAGTATTTCCAGGTTTCTGATGAAGTGGCACCTGTAATATGTTTATAGGATGTTGAAGGTCAATTAAAACACTGAAAAGAAATGAGACTAAAAAGAAAAAAAGAAAAGACCATCATTAATTTACTGAATTTTCAGGGTCTTAGGTAGAAATATCCATAAATTTATTTTAAAAGTCAAATCAATAGAGTTGATAATTAGAATCATTATTGACTTATTTATTTTATATTGTACCTATTTAAATGATCTGGTTAAAGATGATACCATGGTATGTTTAGGACTCATTTAGACACTACTTATGGCTGATTTCTGGCACCTCTCACTGATATTCCCATCAGTGCTTCATCCACTTTTACCTTTTTAAATCAAACTCTACAGTTCAATTCATCCCATACTCTTCATTCTCTGGAAAGTACCTAGGATGTGTGTATATATATATGTGTGTGTGTGTGTGTGTGTGTGTGTGTACATATACACATACACGTATACACATACATACATACATACATATATATCTGTAAGATGGGCATTTCTTAACTTAAAATCTTCAAAAAGTCTTCATTTTGAATCCAAATAATCCTGAATCTTTCACTATCCCCTTATTTCTATGCTTTTCTCTTCATCTCCTCTAATAACTCTAATCATATTATTATCATTATTTATTATCATTATATCAATTCATTAATGTTTCTGGCATTGTAGTTTATGCATGCATTTTTCTGAATTCTGATATTAGCTTGCCCTACTTCATCCTCATATGAGCTTTCTGGACCTCAAATAATTACCTTCCGGTGAGAGAAATATTTAACAATTTATTATATCATTTGAATTAATTAGCCATTAGGTACATTTTTTTATGGTGAAGAGTGATTAATTTCATGTAGTAACATTATTACCCATACCTCTACAACAACGGAAGAAGTCTCATTTGTTCCTTACCCATCTTTGCCAGAAGTCTGATGAAAGTGGGGTGGTCAGGTCTTCTTCAGGCAGCCATTGAATATTAAAAGTCTATAATTCTATAGACGTCATATCAATCTTCTGGCTATTACAGTCTTCCTATTCTCTTTTTTATAGCATTCCTTGATTCTGAAAATACCACACACTTTATTCCTGGCATTAGAGAAAGCAAGATGTGCAGACATAGAATCCTTCATCCTGATGATTAGCTATCATAGTATCAAAAATTGCTATGCATGCTGGCAGAGAAAAACACTCCTACCCTGGGCAAAATTACATGAACTAATGTAGAAACAGTCAACCTGACATGACACGTTCAATGGTAAAATAGAAATATCGCTATATTAGGAGTAACCAAAAGCTGCATAATTGGAAATAAGGCTCCCTTAATGTGGTAATTATTGCTTGGTACTGTAAAGCTAGCCAAGATCCCATGGTTGGAGAAGTCATAGGCCCTAGGTAACCTTGTTGCTGCTAGTAAATGACATGGAATCCTGCTGCCATCTAAATCATTATGCTAATATTAATACATTGTGTGGCTCTCACCCCTACATTCTCATTGTAGGGAAATGCTGCTTACTGGGTTTCTTCTATGGACCTAGTCGCATCTGCCTATATCAAGTATCAATTGATCTCCCCCAGGCACAATCATAGGGGAGGGGAATAGGGTGTAAGTGGGAGGGAGGGAGGAATGGGAGGATACAAGGGATGAGATAACAATTGAGATGTAATATGAATGAATTAATAAAAAAAGGAAACACAGTCTTACTTTCAATAATTCTATGTATATTTTTAAACTACAAAAGACTTAAATCCAGGTTCTTTTAAAAGAAGTATCCAGTCTCTTAACTGTGGTCTCTTATAAAATTCATAATAAATAACCTTCTTAATGCAGGATATAAGTACCAAAATATAATTGCAATGAAATAAAAGAGAATCCAAAGTCCAACAAAGTAAATATCTCAATGTCTAACAAATGGAACTCATTCACCAACTTCACAACCCCAAAGGGCTTTGGAATTTTCAAATTTCTGACTTTGTCATGTACAACATACACAACATATCTGGTGGGCTCAAAGCATCTCTGCTTCATAGCTACTACATTTTTTCTTGGTAAATCCATGGCAGTAGCATCTTCAAAATAATGGAATCTCCACTGCAATTGTTGCTGTGTTTTCCTTAATGGAATCCACAATGAAGAACCTTAGCTGATCTTCATAACATTCTCTTGGCTTTAAACTATTATAATATTGAGACTCTTATATATTTATAGGTTTGAGTGCCAGTTTAAGATTTATCCTTGACCAGTGATTCTGGGTGCTGACACTGAATAAATACTTCCCAGAAGATTTCAATTCAAAGACAAGCAGTACCTCATTATCCTAATGAGGCAAAGGGTTCAATTCTATGGTGTTGGTATCTTGTATATCTCAGCTGATTCTTCAGCTCCAACTGACCATAAACCATGCATATCACATAAATATCCCATTATATATATACATATATATGTATGTATGTATGTATGTGTGTGTGTGTGTGTGTGTGTGTGTGTGTGTATATATATATATATATATATATATATATATATATATATATATATATATATATATATATATCAAACTTCCCTCCAAAATTTTATAAAATAAGCTCCATCATGTGAATTTTTCTCAGCAATTTTTTCTTTTAAGCTCTGGCAGGAGAAGCCAATGTAAACTCTGGGCACTCAATAGGTGAAGAGATTTAGAAGCATATACTCATATCATATACATATATATAACATAGTCTATTACAATATACAAATCAATTTGAGTATTCCATATATTCATATTATATACATACAATATATTCCAATTAAATATATATACACATTAAGAGTGACAAAAGTTTATAAGATATGTGTGTATGTGAATAAATACATAGTCTATTGCTTCTCTCTTTTATAATAACACTGACATACAAAATCAATTGAAGCCAAGTGCTGGTGGCCCATGTCTTTAATCCCAGCACTCAGGAGGCAGAGGCAGGAGGATTACTGTGAGTTCAAGGCCAGCCTGGTCTACAAAGTTAGTCCGGGACAGCCAAGGCTACACAGAGAAACTCTGTCTCGAAAAGCCAAAACAAACAAAAACACAAAAAAACAATAAAAGCAATTGAAATTATCTCTCAATATATTTAGTATAGCACCACCTCAAGACCCAGCTATGCCACTCCTGGGAATATACCCAAAGGATGTTCTGCCATGCAACAAAACACTTGCTCAATTATAATCATAGCAGCTTTATTTGTAATAGCTAAAATCTAGAAACATCCTAGATGTCCATCAACCAAAGAATGGATAAACTGGTAAATTCACACACTGAAATACTACTCTGATATTGAAAAACTGGAAATCATGAAATGTGCAGGCAAATGGATTGAACTAGAAAAGATCATCTTAAGTGAGGTAACCCACTTAAGTGCAGATTTTAGCCATATAGAGTAATGTCCTTGATAAACATACTACAGTTCACAGACCTGAAGAGGATGAGTAACAAGGAGGACACATGGTATAATGCTTAAATTTCACTCAGACGGAAAAATAGAAGAGTAAAGAAGTGTTTGAAGAGAGGCAGCAAGGTAAGAGATGGAGTAAGTGCAGAGAGAAATAAGGGTGGATGGAGGTCAAACTTGAGGAGAGAAGATGCAGGACAGAGGGCATGCAGGAAGAAGAGAAACCATTTGGTGGGCGGGGATCTTAGTGACAAGCTAGAGACCTACAACAGTATGCTTCTAGGAGGATTTGGGAGTGACTGTAGCTGAGGCTACTAGTCACAGGGGTCATGGAAACTGAAGAGGACACCTTCTAACTAAGCAGAATTCCTCCTGGAGGTAGGGATACGTCAATCTACCCGCAAAAGCTTCAATCCAAAATTTAACCTGCCTACATGATGTGCAGGGATAAAGATAAGGCAAAAATTGAGGGAATGTCCAAAAATGCCTGGTCCAAATTGAGACCCACATCGTGAGAGAAAGCCAAACCATGACACTATTAATGATACTCTGTTTTGCTTACAGATGGAAGCCTAGCAGAGCTGTCCTCTGCAAGTCTTCACCCAGCAGTGGATCAAAACAGATACTGACATTCATAGCCAAACATTGGGCAAAGCATGGGCAGTCTTGTGGGAAAATAGGGGAAAGGATACAAGGACCAGGGTGAGACAGGAGGTCCACCAGAAGACCAGCAAAGCCAACTAACCGGAGAATACAGGGGCTTGTGGAGACTGAAGCACCAACCAAGGACCATGCGTGGATTGTTCCCAGGCTCTCTACACTGATGTAGCCAATGGGAAGCTCAGCTTCATGTGGATCCCCTAGTAATGGAGGCAGGAACTTTCACCGACATGGACTCTGTTTCCTGTCTTTGACTACTTCTCCCTGGAGAGGCTGCCATGGCAGGCCACGGGGGAAAAGGATGTGCTCTGTCATCATGGAACTTGAGTTATGTGGTAGGTTGGTAGTGGGGCATCCCCTTTTCTGAGAAGTAGGGAAGGGGAAATAGAGGAAGTAGGAGGAAGAGTGGGACTGAGCGGAGAGGAGGGAATGGCTATGATTGGGATGTAAAATGAATAAATAAATAAAAGTTTAAAAAGAAGTATAAAACAGAGAAAATACAAACAAACCAAAACAAAACTTCTAAAAACACAGCTATTTGATGCATTTGATACATAAATATTCAAACTTTTAGCCATAATTAATATTTGTACACATGTGCCTATATTTTCATAAAATTTAAAAATACATCTAAGTAAATGCTTCTGAAAACCCTTCACCAAAACAGGTAAAATATACCAACCTAAACTTGATTCAATAAGATAACAAGCAATAGGATTTTCTGGTCATGGTGCCAAGTAAGTATGATAATGCTGATTTTAAGCATAAAGCCCTCTTGTGGAATGTTGGTTATATTTGCTCATAATTTCCCAAAGCTTCAAAGAGTGAAAATCCCCTAAACAGAATTTATACCATTCCATTAAATACTGTAGAACCATTAGGGCAAATCAGCACTCAAGTTGTACCTTGCTTTGTGTGGCTTTCTTGGTAGGTTCTATTTAGAGGCCCTTGGAGAAACCGTTTGCCCAACTTTTAATGATTGATCAAATTCCTAGCAAGTCTAATGCTTTTAAGCACAAACACTCTATAAAGAGTAATAAAATCAAACAAAATTATATGAAATAAAACTGACAACTGGATAAGTATTTCAGCTGTGTTTGTTGGAATTATTCCTACCTTTAAATGCTCACTGAAAAAAAATGAAAAGGAATTGTACTTTTTCATCGTTTGAGCAACTAAGCTAAAGATGAGAGTTAACTAGGATTTTTATGTTTCAAGAATGATGATCAATAGAATTCTGTAAAACATGATGAGTATCTGATCTTATGTCTTTTTCTATTTATCAAGAGTATCTATTTATAATAAGCATAACACTCTGAAGTTTGATAATAATACTTATATTATCCTATACTTGATAGTAGAGTTTTGTTTGTTATAAATCTTACTAAATAGATAGTATAATGACCCATAGTAATAAAAATAAAACAACTAAAACTATCCTCCCTCTGTAGAGATTTGGACATAGCAAAATAATATGTACATAGCAGAGGCTATCATTCTATTCTGTGATGACTTGGTGAAATGCTTTTCTTGGCTTCTGGTTTATTTGACCTGTTTTTATGATTGTTTGATCATCTGTGCTGCTAATTCTTTTGAAGGTCCTATATAATTTTATCCCAGTGAATGAATCTTTTCTAATACATCACTGTTTTTTTTTAAAACATGATAATTTTAACTAAACATAAAATATGAAATGTTATAAAAAATGATCCACAGACAAGAGACAACTATCATTAAATAGGAATCTCCTCAGATTCTGACAATGTCCTATATATCAATATTTTTGAATGAATTATTTTTCTCACAAGAGTAGACTATCTCACAGAGCACCTGTTCCATCTTTCTATTATACTAATTATTTAGAAAATAATTAGGAGAAGAAACATAATTTTAAAAGTGTTATAGAATACACATGTAATCAAAACAGACCTATCATATCTTATTTTCCGCTTTAACAGTGTGGATGCTGAATCAATGGGAGACATGTGACATGACACTCATGAACATGTTAATCAACTCATGAACTGATTGATTAATTAGTCATAGGTTATTGTTAGAGTTCTCTGGTTATTAAAGAAAAATTTGCCGGGTCCCTATATTGTTCAACCATATGATACATTCTACCACTAAACATTTCAGGTAAACAAGCCCTCATCATCTTCATGTTTTGTGATTTAAACTTCATTCTCTTTATTGATAATAAAAAAAAACTATACCACATCAGAGACAAGTAGGATAAGTTAGGTATACCTCATATAGTAAAAATAAATATAAAAATAAATATTTCAATGATAATGACATAGTTTTAGAAACGCTGAGGTACGCGTGTGACTGTGATTACAAATAATTTCTGAGATTAACATTTATGGAAATAATGATGTATATAAATATATATTAGTGTGGGTGGAGTGGGTGAGTGGGTGTGGGTGTGTGTGGCATGTTGAAAAAAATCTTTATGCATTTTGGCTGTAGATCAATTGTGGCAAAATACAGATAGTGTATGGAAACAGTCAATTTTGGATTTGAGTGTCACACTCCATGTATTCCTAGCATACACGTTTTAAATCATGTGTCAGATACACTCTCCTTCAACAACCAAAAAACATTGCTTAGGACCGAAGCAGGCAACCCTTAGTCTCAGCTCTGTCTGAATGCACTTTGTACTCAAAAGACCGTTATTTGTTTGGTTGGTTTGTTTTTAACTCTTCAATTCAGATGAAATTTTTCTAGCTCCATACTTCATTGAACAAGTATCTAGATGTTCCTGTCTCAACAGTTTTTATCATCTATGTTTCCCTCTTCCTATTTAAAACCCTGAATTTCTCATGGTCTCCAAATTTTGGTCTTTACATATCCAGGTTTTGTCATTCTGCTACTGTGTCAAATACACTCCCGGTAAGTAATTCAATAAAATTGAAAAAACATAGGACTAGTAATACAATGCCAACCTTTATTAGAGATTATCACCCATGAAAATATAAATAATTACATTTATAATACAACTAAATCTAACAATAAAAGGGCTATCACACACACACACACACACACACACACACACACACACACACACACAATTTTAAAGCCAAGTAGAGCAATCTCCAATTCTGAGGCAAATAAAAGACCAAAGTTACATTTAAAATGTTTCTAGATGCTTCATTTTACAAACAGTTCTAGAAATTGCTTCCCTGATGAAGAATCTATTAGATATTACAATATTGGTGAAAAGCTGTCTAAATATAGATAATTTCAGGGCATACGAATGCCACTTAGGATTTCATTTATTCAAAATACAATTTTCAATAGAAGAAATACAAAATTGCCATGGTAAAATGTAGCCACAGATGTTTTGTTAACATTCAAAATCAGATTGAGATGATATTAAGCTAATAATAATTTAACCAGTAGAAGCTCTGAGAATTCGCAATGGTTTTTGCTTCCTAACTGGACTGTACAGTCAGCTCCTTATTTGATGATGCATAATTGCAGTTTTTAATCAATCCTAATGCTTACTTATTATTTTATGTCTAGATTTGACACAATATTTGTAGTAATTGGAAATACCAAAGGAATCTTATCTATGAATTCACCTCTGTAGTTTGACAAATGGTCTTACATAAAATTTCAGCACCAATGAAATTTGTGTATTGGAATCATATTCATTCTAAAATGTGTATCAATTTATTAATGCAAATAACCATTTCCCCTAAGTGATAAGTTAATTATTTACTTAAATTTAGAGAATTTATTCTAAATATTCTTACTATTTTTCCATTAATACCATATAGAGATTAAGGTGAATTAAGATTTTCAGTGTTTGAAATATTCTTATCACTTAATCACTTTTTATTGTAATATATATATATATATATATATTTACAATTGATATCCCTTTATATAGCTTAAAACCTTAAATATGTGCAATGTATAGAAATATATATTTGGTACATTTTTGGTGGACACAGTTTTTCACAATGCTTAAAATTGATGTGTCATTAAATAATTTAATATCCACCAGGAAACTATATTTTCAAGAGAATTATTGTGATCAGTGATTTTGGTGGTTTTACTGAGACATATCCATCAATAGTTCAGGTATTTAAGGACTCAGTTCCCTATTGGTTTCACTCTATGTAGTGGTTTAGGAGATACGGTCTTGCTGAAGGAAGTACAAAATTTTGTATGGCCTTTGAGAATTTCTAATATCTATTACTTCCTTTTTGCTTTCTCTTCCTTCCGGCTGCCACTTCTTACCATACATAATTCCACACTGTAATGCACTCATTCTGTCAGGAATCATAAGCCCAAATAAATCTTCTATAAGTAGCTGTGCTCAATTTGCTTATGTTCAATCATAGCAAGAGAAATATAGCTAACACAGTGATAGAACATATAGGTAATCATTATTTGGGCATATTAAAAATGAAATCTGGAAATATGAACATCAAAAACTATGTCTATTTTATATTGAGGATATTGGCTTACACTGGTATCCCAATGATCCTGAGTGCTCCTATGTGTGTGTGTTGCATTCTACAAAGTGAGAACCAGTCCTGAAAATAACATGTAAGTTACATTTCAAAATGTCTTTTAGTTCCAAACTGTTATGCTAGCAGTATATTGGTTCATTTTTTACATTACGTAAATGTTATACACTAGAGTGTTTAAACAATTCAAATGTATTTTGTAAAGTTCCAAAGGAACATAGGAAGTCAAAGTGCTATTTACAGATAACTTTTTTTTTTAGACATCTATCTTCTAGCTGTGTTTCATATCACTATAACATTCTTGTGTCTGTTGAAAAAGGAGTGACTCCTGAGAAGTTGTTGGTCCTTGCTTCTATATAATCCTGAAATATCTACTTGAATTTCTCATCCAGTCTCCATAACTTCCCCAAAGTTTGACTTTCAAATACCACAACAGTGATATTTGGGATTCAATATTTGAGTTCTAAAAATATTATTTAGTCTACATAAATGCTGAAATGAAAATCAGAGTGGTATTTTACATAGTGTATAAGACACTTATTATTACTGTTTGGATGAGTTACATATTTTACAGAAAACAATTCATAATAGCTTATTTTAAAGTACCATTATTAAAATTGGAACTACTGCTTATTTCATCTACTGTTGAAATGACATTAATCTCATATAGTTATATATGTATATATATAATATAATGAAGCTTTACTGTACATAATTTTCTTCTTTATATTTCAAGTATATTTTTACAGTATTGTATTAATTTAAGTTTTCAAGTTTACTTCTCAGACAGAGCCCGTGTAGCCCAGGCTTACCACTTAGTAGGTTATGTAGTCTTCAAAATTGTCTTCAAAATCCTGCTTGTCTCATTTTCATGAGCCAAGTGTGGAGGTTACAGCTGTGTGTCATTGTGCCTGGATTTTATTTTAATTTATTTTAACAAACAATATACAGCTTTTCAATGATTCTCAAATTTTATGTTGTTGTCAGGATTATGATACAGTGAAAGCTTTCCAAGGGAAAATAATGCTGGGGGACATTTCCATAAATCACTTTTATAGTTAAATCAAATATAGACCCATTTCTGTGACATATTATCATTACCTGTGACTAAAAACAATAACCCACAGATCATTTGACAATAGCTGAATGGTAGAAAATGAAATATGAAGGAAAGAAAAGATATTTAAATAGAAAAAAAAGATATGTGGGATTTACACATAACCTAAGAATCACTTAAATAATGATAGGTATCAAAAACAGGGGTTGGAAACTAAAATAAAATAAAATTGAGAGAAAATGCTCAAAATTTTGAAAAACTAATAAAATATGATTGGATTTAACATATTATATCTTGCATTTAGGAAGATTAAGAAAGTTAGGTTACAGTTTTAAAAATAACCATTGAGATGTAACAAGAATAAATTGATAAAAAAATAATAAAAAACAAAAACAAAAAACAAAAAACAAAACTAAAGCCCAAAAAGAAACAAAGAGAATACAATTCATGTGTTGAGTCTGATGTCCAGGCAAACATAAGAAAATAAAAACAAACAACAATAAAGCATAAAAAAAAAAATAACTCAAGAACTCATTAAAGTTTTTAAATCAAACAATATTTTTTATTTTATATCCATTTTTTATTTGCTTAAGAAAGATTGCTGTAGGTTATCTTTTTTCTTTCTTTAGAATTTTTTTATTGTGATGATGCACTCCATATGGTGTTTTAACTATATCACCAAAACACAATGAAAACTTTATATATATATATACATTAGACTCTATCCAGTTTTAGAGATTCAAGAATATAATTTTAATTATTTAAGATACATCTATATTCCCCAAATTATACATATTATAAAAATCTATTTTACTACCGTCTAAAGCAATTTCTATCCAAGGTAAGATGTCTTCCAATAAGCCATCCTATAATACTAACAGAATTTTAAAATTAATGTTATACAGTAACAAATATTCTGGCTTGAGCAGACTTTTATTTTATTTTATTTTTTATTTTAATTTGGGTCTTGTATTTTATTTCTTTATTATTTTTCTCTTTTACATATAGACTTATATTATACATACAGACAGTAAACTACATAGACCAAGAAGTGCCACAGGACAATCAGGAATTATATAAATGTTATATTCACAGTGTTTTGGTTATTTGTATGTGGCAACCTTGAAGAAAACATCTTTACTATCTTGGTGCATGTAAAATTCTCTATACAAATCAATATCTATCATATCTCATGCTTATCAACTTAATCCTAAAAATATCTTAATTTCTAAACAACTAAGCTTAATTGTAAAACTAAACTATCTGGTCTTAAACACCATAAGAGACTTGCGAAGGAATAAAATTAATTACCTGAGTAGACAGGTAGTACAAGTTGGCAGCTTCCCAAATGAGAAGATGACAGATAGTTTGTTGCTCTGACAGTCACTCAAAACTCTGTAATGTTGGAGCCCTATCTTCAGCCTTCTGGAATAGTATATCTCACATACATATTTGTTAGGCAGGAACTGTTGAGGCCTTGCTTACGCTGTCTTGCAGAGTTTGGCTCTTGACTCTGCCTGCATACAAGCTCACCCTTTTTAGGCAGAAACTGTCTGTGGTAGAAATGAAGACATTTTGCCCAGTGGCTTTTTTTTTTTTTTTTTTTTTTGCCACATTTGAAGCCATCTCCATAAGCTAGGTATTGCCAGGAGTTAACCTGTCTCATTTTCAGTGAATCTTTAAAATAATAAAAACATTTGAAATGCCATATTTACCTTGTGTTTCTATATCTATCTGTTGCAACTAAGATGTATATTCTTGGGATAAGAGTAAACTAGTACTTCAGATGACCATGTTTTGATCAACTAACAATTAATTTGTATAGCTTACTTATCCTAAATAGCACTTTCAAAGTATTGGGAGTAAACCTTTTATTATAATTGAGTTATATGGGTACAATACCTTATATTAGACTAGAAATATATCTAAAGTGTGTGAAGAATAATCTGACATTTGAATATATCACTATATTTAAAATTAAATTTATTTGAGACTTACTGCTGAATAAGTTCACCCCTTCTTGCTCTTTCTGAACCCCGGATGGCTGGTTCAACTCAGCTGTTCTGACTCAACCTCCTCTCCAAATTGACTGACTGATTCAATCTGGCTTCTCTTATCTTCTGATTGAAATGCTCTTCTTGGTCTCAGACTAACTTGGCCAATCTGTTCTAATCTTCTGGCTCCTTCACATTCTCTGGATCATTCTATCTTCATCTGTGTCTAGCTTATTCTCTCTTTGACCTCTCTCTGTAAAACTTTCCTGGTAAAATAAAATGGCCTCCTCCCCATCTCCCTCTGTGCAGCTTTCTCCATTTGCTTGTCTTTGCTCCTGCTATCCTGATAGTTGGGCGTCTTCTAATCTGTCTAATCTTTCTCTGATTCATCCTTTTGCCTGCCTCTCAATTAGACATCACATTCCAAAGTGGGTGCTTCTTTCTACAAACTAATTTTACCTTCCCTGTTTGGGATTAAAGGTGTGTGCTAAGAGTATATGTGCATTCCAATCATTTCACACAGACCTAGAAGGTCTTTGGAAGTGATCAGAACAGCCATATTTCCCATCACTGATGTAGCTGGAGTGATCACAGTTGCCTGTAACTCTAGCCTCAGGCTCAATCTGATGCCTCTGGCCTCTAGGGGCACCAGCACTCATAAGTTCTTACCTTCATGAAGGTACACAAAAACATACTTATATCTATCAATAATGTGGTAATGAAAAATCTAAAATATACATGAAAGTATTTTCACGAGTTTTAGGTGCTAAAGATGTGATGGTGTGATATTAAAAACAGCTATTTTGGTTTTCAAATTTCAATTATTTTAGAAAATACAGTTGTATAAATATCATCTGTATAACTGAAAATAAGCCATATAGTTCAATAGTACCATTAATTAACTTCAATAATTCACATAGGCAGCTCAACCTCTTTATAAAGAAGGAAATGCAGTCATCACAAAAAGAAAAGCTCATATTTGTAAACAAGAAAGACAGGGAAAAGATGAGGCATAGAATATAAAACACAAGTAATGTGTGTACCACATCATGAGGTACACAATTCAACAGAACTTAGGTATAAGTCAAATGAAAGTCTGTTGATGGGAAAGCATCGGATTCTGAACTGTGCTTAGAATACAGATAAGGATGCCAGTTGCTATAATCAGATAAGATGTAGGAAATTCTCAGAGAAAATTTGAAGGTCTAGCTATATTAGTGTCATATTCTGTAAGATACTATTTTTCTTATCATCTTTCTTTCCTTGTTTCTTTGGGGTTTATTTATTTATGTATTTATTCTTTTTCCATGTGCATATGTATATGGTGTTTGTGTCTGTGAAGTTTTCCTTATCTGTAAGTATGTGTGTATGCAAGCCAGACACTGTGACTTATTGCCTTCTTATGTTACATGTCACTTTATTTACTGAGACAGTCACTGGCTAAAATCAGAGTCGCCAAATTACCATAGTCTAATGAGTTTGCCTTTGTCTCAGTCTCTGGAACACTGAATTTTAAGGCAAGTGTTTATACAGTGTGACATCTTTTTAGTCTCCCTGCGTGTTGGTTGGAATGAGAATATTTCTGTAGCATCATTGACTAAAAATTGGTCACCCGAGAGTTGAACAGAGTTGCACAATTTGAAAGGATTCGGCGGTATGGCTTTGTTGGAGAGAATTGGCGTTGAGGCTGGACTTTCAGGCTTCAAAATGTCCAGTGTCAGAATATTTCTCTTTCTAATGCCTGTGGACTAAGATGTAGAATTCAGCTTCTCCTCTGGCATCATTTCTGCCTGAATGATGTCATGGTCCCCAATATGATGACAATGAACTAAACCTCAAATGGTACCAAACCCCACTGAATCCTTTATAAGAGCTGTAGTGGTTACATTCTCTCTTCATAGCAATAGAATGAGGACTAAGACATTCTGTTTCAATATTTTTACTAATTCTGTTACAGTGAATAAAAACTATACTTTTTTGATATGAGTAGAATTAGATCTGGGATCTTAAATTATTTCGGTTGAAGGGCATTTAGTATATTTCCATTTCCTAGCTATTGTGAATACAATCAAAAGGAAAGTGGCTGAGTAATTATCTGTGGAGTAACATGTCACTTCTCTAGGGCATATAGCAAGGAGTAATATGGCTAGCTGGATTATATTTTACATTTATTTTTTAGCTCTTAGAAAACTCTTCAAACTGATTTCCTAAGTGAATGGCCAAGTTTGCAATCCCATCAACAGCAACTGAGAGTTCCCCCTACTCCACTTCATCTAGCACTTGCTGATCATTTTTTCTTAATGATGATGATCTTTAGCATTCTAAACCGGTACAAGAGGAAAACTCAGTGTTGTTTTACTTAGCTTTCCCTAATTACTAGGAGCAAACCACAGTTTTTGAGATAGTTCTTATCCACTGTTTCCTTTATATTTTGGGCTTTGTTTTGTTTTGTTACTTAAAAGGAAATATAGTCAACTACAAAGGACTAATGAAGTTATGGGTCAGGGAGCAGAACTTATAACCACCATTTTTGCAAAACCAATGATAATCTCAAACTACATCCTAAATATGTTTCCTTCTACCTATAGATAAATGTAAGACTCACCCTTCATCAAGGAAATTTGTTTTTGAAATAAATGGGCACAATCACCAAAAGAAACGTAACCAATCAAATTATAGTCACCAAGTCCGAGTTGCAAAGGTTAAAAGTACATAAGAACTCCTCAACTAAAATTTCAGGGAACATTGTAAAAAAAAAAAAAAAAGTGGCAGATATTCTAAAGGAGTCTGAGGATCAAGGATTTTACTAGGGGACTGTGTCTCTTAGTAATGTCAGAACCTTCAACATGACTGCCTAAACATGAGCTGAGCAAGAATGAAACCAACAAACACACTACACAGGATGAAGAAAAGCCAATGAAACCTCAATCATACATAAAGAAATACAGGGAACCCAAAAATGTTGAGTGGGCCAGGTAATCTTTCCCAGGGAAAAGCTAACCAATTTGTTATCCGATAGCACACAGTCAACTCTGAAAACATACTTGATAGCCTATGACCATATAGTGGGAGAGGAGGTCCCCCTGGATCATAGAACTAGGGTACGGGAATAGCGTGAAAGTGGAAGGGAGGAATGGAAGGATACAAGAGATGGGATAACAATTGAGTTGTAATCGAATAAACTAATAAAATTTAAAAAAAAGCCTCCCTGGAAGTCTTCTTGAGTACGTATGATTCCTGAAAGATGTGATGTCCTAGGGGAAAGTGTGACATCTTAGAGGGAAACACTAATCCTAGATAAGGTGTCAAGGCCAAAAATTTTAGAGAAATTGAAGTCACGAATGATAAAGCTCAAATCAAGGTTGAATTAAAGAAAAAAAAACCCAGAACATTATCAGGAGATAGAAAATACAAGTGATCTAGAAATGTACCAAAAGTAAGTAACATGCAAGCTGTAACCATAATCAACAAGACAGGAATGGAGAATGAAGTAGGAAATTAATAACTGAAGCCATGTACACAAATTTAGAATAACTGCAAAATGCATTTCTTCTTTGAAAAAAAGGAATAGTTAAAATTATTATGAAAGTATCCTTATCTTATAATAGCAACAATAACAAAGCAAACAAGATTCCAGTAAAAATAAAAATAATATCTTTTATAACTTTTATATCATTAAGGGCTAACTTTTAAAGTTAATAATTCAGCTTTTTCCTTTGTTTTGTGTTTGTCCTGTTTTTTTTTTTTTCCAGTAATAGACTTTGACCCAACTTTGAAGTTGGTCCATAAATTTCTATTCACCCCAGGCTATAATTCCCCATCCTATCTCGTCTTCCCTGATCTTGGGATTACAGTGCAACATTCATGTACTAGAAATAGGAAAACTAGGACCTCAGACTGCAACTGCATTTTGACTCCATAACATAATGAAATTGAAATAAATTATGTTATTTTAAATGTCTGTAATTAAGTATTACAATACAGTGTTTAGATTGGGAGGAAAAAGTAATAGAACACAGGCACACACACAAGAGACAAATGAAGACTGAGAATGAACACCAATAAATAGGTCAGGGAGAGAAACTAAGCATCTCCCTGATATTCAAGTATTATTCTTCAGACTCATAGGCGGGAAATGAAGTGGCCAAGCCACCCAGGTCAGAATTTGTTTATTTGGGAGTTGTAGTAAGATAAAACAGAAACTAAGAACATCATACAGAATACACACCCGATGAACTGAACTTTGTAAGAGAAGTGAGTCTTTAGAAAGTGAGTAGGAGAGCAGGGAACTGTATTATTCCAGGGCTGAGGGCTGTGGCTGAAAGAGGAGCTCTGGTCTGAGTGTGGGCTGAAGCAGGGCAGATCACTAGTGTTTATGGAGTAAGATTGTCATTTGCAAAGAAAGTGCTTTCAATTGAAGAAAACTCAGATGTTGTTTTTAGATGACAGTGTGAGCTATCAGAACATATTGAAGTCTGGAAGAACGAGTGTCACTAGAATCAAAATTTATCTTCCCAATGTTTCCAACACACAAAATACCATGAAGGCGGTACATGGAAAAGGGTATCTCGTTGTTCAAGTTCATAGTGCTCATGGTTCATTCATTTTTGTTGACAGTACTGACACAGCCTTTTTGTTCTATGGACAGAGTATTTCATTTGAGAGGATGGATTAATGTACTTATTTATACTTCATGTACTTTCCTCTCTATGGCCATATTTGTAAAAACAGATAATTTTGTTGTTGTTACCCTTACAGAACTATATGGAATGTAAACATATTTTTGTTTTGATCCCCAAGTGTGAAATGTGAAACTGCCTTGTATGAGAGGTATGATATTTGTCCACTACAAAGGGAACTACTTAATGTAGGTGGACCGCCTTTGCCCATTGAAAAACATCCTGGTAGGGACTCTGAGAGGAGATAAATAGGAGCCAAAACCACAGAGTGCTCACTGTGCATACTTCTCCAGAGAAAGCACTGAAGCTCTGGCTGCTGTGGTTGAGGTTGCCTTGTTTGTTGTTTAATGGGTTTACTGGAAGCCTGACCATGAAAAGTGGAATCTCCCCCAAGGAACTGAGTTTTGTCTATTTCTACTATCTCTATTAACCTTCTTTCTCTTCTACCTATGGTGGTAGATTAGAAGAGAGATAAATGCATTAAGGAATCACAAATAAGGTAGGTTTTTAAAAGATCAGAGCCTACACAGAACAATAGAAAGAAGTCCCAGCTCTAACATTTCATCAAATGCTTCCATACATGTATGTAGATATACTTTGAAATACAGTGATTATAGATATTCTAAAAGAATAAGTGTTATTTATGTTCTGTGGAGTAGTAGGGCAAATTGCTTAACACTTTTTGCTATCCTTAACAGCTTCCATAAATGTACATTAAAAGAGAAAAACTAACATTTTAAAAGGATATTTCATTAGTGTTTAATAAATGTTAAAAGTTATAAATACAAGGTTCTGTTATAAGATATTCAATTATATTTGTTGGCACCAATGATTAAGTTACCTCTATATGCATGTTATATCTCTGCGCTGATTTACAACTACAGATTGTCCATGGGACACAAGATAGAGAGGCAGGGCTGCTGAATCATCTGTGAGGCCAGCCAGGGCTGCAAAATAAGCTGGCTTGCTTAGGTTTCAGAGTGCAATTCTGTCCCAGAAAAATTACAAGTAAATACAAATAAAGTCTTCTGAAAACAAACCAAACATTCCGTTTCATTTGGTCCAATTGCTTGTTCAGAAGGCAAACCCCTATGCTATTGAAATTCTTTTTTGTTTGTTTGTTTGTTTTTGTTTCTTTCTTTTTTTTATTAATTTATTCTTGTTACATCTCAATGTTTATCCCATCCCTTGTATCCTCCCATTCCTCCCCCCCCCATTTTCCCATTATTCCCCTCCCCTATGACTGTTCCTGAGGGGGATTACCTCCCCCTATATATTCTCATAGGGTATCAAGTCTCTTCTTGGCTACCTGCTGTCCTTCCTCTGAGTGCCACCAGGTCTCCCCCTCCAGGGGACATGGTCAAATGTGAGGCACCAGAGTACATGAGAAAGTCGTATCACACTCTCCACTCAACTGTGGAGAATATTGAAATTCTTTTAAGAAAGTTCTTGCCAACCTCTCTCTTGAAGAATGTCTGTGTTTTCTTCTAGCATTTTACTATGTCAAAGTTCTTTTCATTTATTTTTACCAAATTATTCATTTTAATTTTTGAGATTATAATATAATTAATTACATAACTCCCCCCTTCACTTTCTTATTTTTAGGCCTCTCATGAGATTTGTTTTTTTAAATAATTGTTGGAATTTTGTCAACTATTATACATGTATATCCTTAAATACATGAGTAAACTCTTCTCAGTCTATATAATGTTATTTATATGTATGTTTTCATTGGCGTGTTCTTCTTTAGGGAAGACTATATATCCTGCTCTCAGCATTTCTTTCTTATGGGCTTTCACCTACCTAATATACTGCTTAAGTTTAGGCAGTAATTTTAGTGAGACTTTAAGATTGTAGCTCCTGACAGTCCTTGGAGAAAATCTTTCACTGAAAATTCCTTGATCCTCTGGGTCCTACACTGTACCACTGTTCTTCAGCAACATTTCATAAGATTTAGGTATGAAAAATTATTTTGTAGATATGTCTTTTGTGTTTGAGGTGAACAACTCCGCAGTTTGATCACTTGTGGTTTTCTATAATGCTATTGATTTGTTGCAAAGTGAAATTTCCTTGAAGAGGGGTTAGGACTAATGTTTAGAATGCAGTCTGGCCAGGCACAGTGGCATATACCTGTAATCCCAGCACTGAGGGAGGCAGAGACAGGTGGATCTCTGTGAGTTCAAGGCCACCATCATCTACAATGCAAGTTCAGGACATCCAGGGCTACACAGAGAAGCCCTGCCTCAAATTAAACCAAACCAACCCAAAATCTCTTTAGAGAATTATTTTTGCAGAAGACAGATACCTACAGAGAGGCTTCACCCAGCAACTGATGGAAACAGATGCAGAGACCTTCAGCCAAATATTAGTTGGTGTTTAGAGAACAGTACTAAAGATGGTGAGGAAGGATTGGAGGAGCCACATGTGATAAGGTACCACAAGAAAACTCACAATATCAGCAAACCTAGACTCATAGTAGTTCACTGATATTGAACTGACAATCTAAGCCAGCATGGGTCTAAACTAGGAACTCTGACATATGTTATAGTTGTGCAAAGTAGAGTGGTTGTGCTACTCATGACAGATGGAGCAGAGTCCGTTTCTGACTTTTTAGCAGAAGCTTTTGGGACTCTTATTCTCCAACTGGGTTGCTTCTTCCATTCTTAATAAGAGAAGAGGCACCTAGTTTTATTGCAACTTGATATGCCGTTTAGGCATAAGTTCATAGTATAATTCAAACGGTGATTTCTCTACTCCCCATATCTGGAGGGAATTCTTGTTCTGAGATGCTCCTGTCACAATGTTGTGTAAATACTGCCCCTAAGTTGTCCCCTGATATGTCAATAAAACAAATTACAGCCAATCAATGACCAGAGAGGAGAACAGGACTGAACGTCCTGACAACCAGGTCAAGAGGAGTTAGAAGAGGAAGTAGGGGATTCAGCCACTGCACTGGAGTGGTCCAAGAAACTTCTGGAGAAAGGAGCTGAAGCAGCAAAACAACAAAGTGCAAGCATTGCTGGCATGCACCCTGCGGGGAAGCCAGATTACCTTAGAGGGTTAAGAATAGCATGATAGGCCAGTGCATACTTTTAATCCCAGCATTTGTAAACTCAAGGCCAGCTTGGTCTACAAAGTAAGTTCAGCACAGTCAGGGCTACACACAGAGAAACACTGTCATGAAACAAAAAACAAAAAACAAACAACAAAACAAACAAACAACAAAAAACCAACCAACCAACCAAATAAACAAACAAAAAACATAGCAAGCAAAACAAAAAATAGAGTAATAACTGCTCCATTATTGTGCTGTGAAGCTTATTAAAATAGTATAATAACTTATCAATTATATGTGTGATAGCCAGGTTAAGAGAGAAACTGAGAAAGAAACACAGTTTTATTTTAAAAAATGTAATATTACATGTTTGATTGATATGCTTGGGAGGCCTGCTTTTTTCTGAGGGAAAACAGAGGAAGAGTAGATAGGGAGGGAGGAGGAGGTTAGGAGGATCCCAGGAGGTAGGAAAACTGTGGTCCACATATAATAGCTGAGACAATAAATTAATTCAAAGGAAAAAGGCAGGGACCCACAAATATTGAGTTCAGAGACTAAAAGACTGCAAAGTACTCATTTCTGAATGGGTCATGTACATGACACCCTCCTCCCAGTGTTCAAAGATAATTGCAGAAGAGAGGTCAGAAAAAGCCATAGTCCTAAGCATGGCCATACATCCAAGAGCATACACAGAACACAAATTAGACAAGATAGATTTTCTTTTATAAGTATGAGGATACAAATTTTGGTATATATGTAATGGTTGTATGGAGAATTTGAGAGAATTGGAGGAAGGGGTGAATAAAATCAAACTACATATGCATTGTGGGGCCCAAGGGCAAACAGATCCATTATATTAAGTGACAAATTACAATTGGGGAAATATGTGTATATATATATGAAAAGGTACAGTTGGAGACACAGTGGAAGATAGTGCATATCTTCCCATAACTGCCACTATTGTAGTATTCAGCGTTAATTGCTGGATATGACTGTTGATTATTTCTTTGCCCTGATACCAAGCTCTCGTAGATGTTTTTATACCCTTGTACATATGGGAGCTACTGCTTGACCATAGTGGTTTAACAACAACAGCAATAAAAACAAACAAATAACACTTAAAGCTGGGAAATAAGGCAGTGGTATTGTTAAAGGGTAGGAATTAAAGGACAGGGAATGGGGCATGCATTTCACCCAAGTACATTACGTGCATGTAAATAATTCTCAAGCAACAGCATTAAAGAAAAGAGTTAATGGAAGAAAGTGGAGCAAGGCAGTAGCTTAGTAATATCTTCATCAGTCATTTCTACAGAGACATCATTTTAATAATTATTTAAATGACAAACCACACCCATGAAATCTAAGGAAGCTGATGAAAGAATGTAAGATCTTAGTGAAACTATAAGGAAAAATCATGGCTATAGCTAATGGATTGCTTAGGGTGTACAAGGCTCTTTTTTCTCAGTTTTTCATGGGCACTCTCATATATATTACAAATATGAAGGAAGGACTTTCTTAAATCATTCCTCCCTTAATTGAAAGTAACATAGCACAGATGAATGACAAGACATTAAATCTAAAGCAGTCAACAAAGTCCATATCATAATCATCACCTGCTCAATTCACTGAAGGACTCACATGATGATCTAACTGTCCATTGGTTAGGGGGACTAGGTCCAGTGCAGGTCTTATGGACTAGGAGGAGCTCTGTGAATTACTGTGCTAGGGTGGGTTGGTGGGTTCTGCTTTTCTTAGGACAAGAGGAGGTGGACTAGGGGGAAGAGAGTGGGAGGGAGGAACTGGAAGGAGAAGAGGGAAGGAAATACTATTGAGATACAAATTGAATATATATATATTAAAAATAAAATAAAACACAAAAGAAAATGCAAAAAAGAACTAATTAAATCTACATATTATATCGAAATCTAGTACCAATACTGTCATGGTTGAAATCTTGTACCAGAAAGACCATTCTCCTATCCAGTAATAAAAAATGGAAACTCTTGAATCACATTTCACTACTAGCCAAGGGATTATTTCCCTCTTACCCTTCTTATACTTTAAGTAACAGATAGAGAAACAAATTTCTACCTATGGTGGAGCTGAATAGAAAAATAAGCATCCAATGTAAGTACTTTGTGACTGAGTACTGTTCTAGGTGCAGTAAAACCCAGAAACTTCAAAGAAACTATATTGGTGGAACAACTTGTTCTGTAGTTGATGTATAGTCAAAGACTTTTTAGTCCTGGTAGGAAAGATCCCTGCTTTGTTCTTAATCACTGAAGTCTTGGGCCTAAGTGATTATCAACGTTATCATGACTATGGCTGCACCCTTGAGACTGTGAATCTCCTTGAAGTTGAACAATTCAGCTGATATCTATCTTATCATTAGTTTTTGTGTCCAAAAATTGTTTCTTCAATAACAGGGAATGAAAAAAATGGACTATTTGCTGGAGGTATAACACTGTAGAAAGTACAGAACTTGTTGGAAATTTATATTGTGCTAGTAAAACCTAATACAACAAGTCCCAATAGCACCCATCCTAATGCCCTTGGTGGCACAATTGTTATGCTAAGCAGCAAAATGCAACATTCTGTTAGACCTGTAGTTGACCCAATATCTCCTGAGCCTGGGGTCAATGATATCAGACCATGAATACAAATTAGAGGAAGAAGAAGCTCAAATTTGTGTGTTTCTCTACAAGAACAATATGTCAGTCGCAAAAGGCTGTGAGCTTCTGGCATGACTCAACATAGCAGAGGTGAACAGACACAGAAAAGTCACTTCATTTCTTTCACAACTATAGGCAATATGTCCGAGAATGGAAGAAAGGGAAAAAGGAGGGAGCGAGAGATAGAAGCCGAATTTGTATGTTGCGGTCTGTATATATAATCCACAAAGTCTAAGTACTAAAACTTTGTCCTCAGGGTATTACTACACGAAAGGAATGAACACACAATAAGAGATGTGGGGCTCCAACCTTTCCGTATTTTCCTTTTGGCTTCCAATGTGCAATTTTTACTACATCTGATCTGCTAGATTTGCCATCTGCTATGAAGTGACAATGCCAAGGGGTGAGGGTCGTGAGCATGCCAGAGTCTGCACCATGCTGTTTGGTATTTTCACATCCAAAACCTGAGATAAGTATATTACTCCCGGTTACAAATTGATCTTCAAATATTTACTTATAGTAACAATAATCCATTCACTTAATCTGGTATTAACATATGTCTCCATTAACAAATTTTAAGTTAGAAATTGTTCAATAAGGATAAGTCATATGGCTCTTTGGTCCTAGATCTGTTCATCCTAGTTGCTATTTCAATACTGAGAACATCAGAAACAGTGCATCTATTTTGAGAGATTTGGCAATCATTTCACAATGTGTTATTTAGCTCATGTGTACCTCTTCCTCTTTTTGCGTCACAGACCACTATTTTAATCCAATTTGGAAGAGGAAACCTTAGAAAGGCCAAGAAAATAAAAATAGGTTAGTCATTTTCCAAAGTCTGAGACGCAGGTAAAGAGATAATTCAATGGAGTAGATTAAAACAGCCCCATAGTCTAGTACAATACACATATAAGCAATTTAAATTTTTATGTTATACAGTTAAAATAAGTTGTAAAAGATGAGTACAGAGTGTATTCTGTGAGATAATTTGAGAGTATAGCATAAAGAGTGAAATATAACTTCATTTGTAGTCCGAGTCTGCAAATCCCTTACTTAAAAAGACTTATATTTTTCTCATCTATTATCTATCATTAGAAAGGATCATATTTTCAACAAAATAACATAGTAAACTGCTAAATGGCTATTTTTAATCATTGTCAAAGCAGTACTGAGTAGAAAATATAAATTTTGAAAGACTACTATTACACTCCTTTCATGACTAAAGCACCAATCTATAAGTAGTAGGTTTCTAGAACAATCAATAATAAGGTATTCTTTTTTCTGTATTTCTAATATTCTATTCCACTCTAATATTCAAGTGAAAGTTGGGAAGAAATGCATAGATAGCTAATTTGGTACAGTGATATCTTCTTACTTCATTGTAAAAAGTCTTGAGTTTAATGCTGCTGATAGAAAATATGACAGAATGCGGAAGTACCTCAGCATAGTGAAGCATCAATTATGTGGCTGTTTATTTTTATTCACGTTCTAGTGCTGTGATGAACATGTTTGATTATCAATCTATTTCTAAAAATCTCTTTATCTTTCCCTTTGGGAAATCACTTTAAATGAAAATATTTGAACAGAATATAAATGCTCAAAATACACTCCACATTGGCCAGGCCAATTAGTGGTATCATTTAGCTTCCTAGATCACTGACTACTTTGATTTTTCATTTACCTACTTTTAAACTTTTCAGTAGAATATAATTATATGTTTTCCTTTTTCTCCCCTGTTCAGCCTCTCTCATGTCACTTCTTGCTCAAATTCATATCCTTTAGTCTGTTAATTATTACTTTCATACACACACACACACACACACACACACACACACACACACACATACACCAAATTATAAATGAAGCCAGCTGAGTTCATTTATTGTTGTTATTGTTTTAAACTGAATGCTTGCGTTTGGATAACTATTCACAGAGCTCAATAATTAGGAAGACTGATTCTCCCTCTTTCAGAAGTTGCTATTTTCCTGTAGCTCTTCATCTAGTGATGGTGTCCTATTCATTTTACTATGTAAACTGATGTCATTGATTAAGTGGCTATGTTGAAATTCTTGGATGTAACTTTCCTGCCATATCTAGAAGACATAATCTTTGTGGTCTTTTGGCTTCTAGCATCTTTCTGTCCTCTCTTTTACAATGTTCCCCGAGGCTTAAGAGTTATATTGTAGATGTATCACTTGGGACTGGCTGCACACCTCACAGAATATTGTCTATTTTCAGTTGAAGCATTCTATAATGGTTCCTGATGAAAATGTGATTTTTATTCCCTTAGACAATGACATAAGATAAGAGCTGTACCAAAGTTTTATGAATACATGGCTTGGGAATGAGCCCAGAGCATTTTTATCTAACGATCCCTAATCTTAGGCCTGTAAGCATCTAGTCTCCATATTATATAATCTTCTGCAAGCCTGGCTTTATAAGGCTTAGTTTCTAGCTTCCATCTGCTCACTGGGGCCTAGAAGATTTTGGCCTCTGAGACATTGTACTGAATAAGCCTATCCTTTCTAGATTTTCTGAACTCTGACTATCTTGATCATCTCATCTGTTCTGGCTCAAAACACATCTCCAAGATGACTAACTGAAGCTTGTTTCTCTCTGCTTCTTACCAAATTGCTCTTCTTGGAAAAACTGCCTCTGATGTTTATAAACTAAGCTACATGAAGTCAACTGTACTCAACTTAACAGCACCAAACTTCACAAAACTGTACTGAACTGTCTGTCTGTACTACCAAGCTGTACTGTATTTCTTTGCTGCACTCTATTACTCTGTACTTTACTATCTCTAGAAACTCTCTCTACTCTCTTAGCGCTACCCTTCTATAGCACCTCTTTCCTGTCTGTTCTCATGAACTCTTTCTGTCAAATCATTCTCTGATTTTTCACTTTGTCTTCCACCCAATTAGATGTCATTGTTTGAGATTAAAGGCATGAACTAAATTCTTGCCAGATGGATTAAAGTTTTACATAAGTGGATGTTTGTCTTCTAGCCAGATCATACAGACTTAGGTCTTTGGACATGATCCTTTGTCCGAGAAGCCATGTTGCTGGATTAATTTTCCTCTATACTTTGCATGTTGTAAAAAGAAACTTCTTCGACACTGGGTGAGAGCTGTAACTATCTGTGGGCATATATAAAGTGCAGTTAAGAATTATAGCATTTGGAAAGTGAGAGTAGATGTTTTCCTCTACAGTCCATGACCTCCATACATTTAGATGATTGGCTAGCCTTACAAGATAAAATTCCATGTGTGGTTGTCTAAGCTTCTGATTCTAAATCCTGCAGAGTAGCATTCCATGGTGTAAAGACTACAATGGGGTGGGTTAAAGCTTCCATGAAGGCACTATCTTGAACTCTCTATGTTCAATGAGTTGTAGCTAGAATCTCAATGTCAATTATAACAAAATTTTCTAAAGTCATGTCATTGTTGCTTAATCTTTTTTTTCTCAACACATCTTGCATTCCAGTTTGTATGCTAAAATGAGAGTGGACTATCTCTCAGTGAGACAGAAAAAACACTCTGTAAGCACATGTCTAGAAGAGATAAAGGTACCCCTACTGTGTCTTATTCAGATCATGACTATGGCAATTACAATGGCTAAAAATGTGACCAAACACTTTATTATTACACCTTTTTCAGAAGAATCAAAGAAGGCAAGTAAACAAGGGAAGGATTTATGTCTGAAGCATTTTGCTAAGAACGTCCATTTAGCACCAGACAATGTAAGTGCTTGTGCAACCATGGAAATACGCAGTTCAATGTCCACATTGTGTAATAATTAATAATATAGATGGTACATTCCTTTTGACCAGTTCTCACAAGCTAAATCTTTTTATATCTATTATTTGATTTCCAGCAATCTATGTCTTCAAAATGTATAGAATTTTTATAGGTAGTATAGACTTAATCTTTTTTTTTTCCCTAAATGAAACATTTGACGTTTCTCTGCCTTGTTTTTTTTTTTTATTAATTTATTCTTGTTACATCTCAATGTTTATCCCATCCCTTGTATCCTCCCATTCCTCCCCCCCATTTTCCCATTATTCCCCTCCCCTATGACTGTTCCTGAGGGGGATTACGTCCCCCTATATATTCTCATAGGGTATCAAGTCTCTTCTTGGCTACTTGCTGTCCTTCCTCTGAGTGCCACCAGGTCTCCCCCTCCAGGGGATAAAGAAACTGTGGTACATATACACTATGGAATACTACTCAGCTATTAAAAACAAGGAATTCCCGAAATTTGTGGATAAATGGATTGAGCTAGAAATGATCATAATGAGTGAGTTAACCCAGAAGGAGAAAGAATCAAATGGTATATACTCACTTATATCTGCATACTAGCCCAAGGGGCATGTCCCACAAAAGCCTTCACTTACCAGGAATCTGCCTTGTTTTGATCAAGTGCATTCAATGTCATTTTGACTTAACTCACTCAATGGTTTAAATGAGTGTCCTCCCAAATCTTATACATTTAAAGGCTTGGATTACAGGTTTTGATAGTAGTGCATTATAGTGAAATCTATAAGAGATGATGCCATACTGGATATCTTCTGGTAATGAAAACATGATCTTAAAGAGTTTATTTGAATTGTGGATCCATTTTGTCTTTCTGCTTCCTGCTGGTAAGAAATTCAGGATCTTTGCTATAACATACTCTGCCAGGATGAGCTGCATTACTATAGGCCAAAACAACACAGTCACATACTAAAAATCTGAATAACTGTTGTCTACAAAGTTTATTCTGCATTTTAAGAGAAATGATTCAGTATTTTATAATAGTTATGAAAGTCCAAGACAGCTAAAAATAAATGCACACTCTGTAGCTCATATCTTACTATATTTATTTTTCCTTTATTCCTTCTCTTATTCAACTTTTAAATTCTTGTTTTAATGATTTTATTTGTGCCATTTCATTTTATTGATTTAGAAGCAATAGCTTACATTTATTTATTTATTTGTCCATTTATGTATTTATTCATCTATCTATCTATCTATCTATCTATCTATCTATCTATCTATTTTTACTCTTTAGTTTACACTCCAGGTGGCCTACTTAGTACCTTGTAGGATTATTAAAGCTGATAATCAACATGAAGCACTGATTTCTCTAAGTATATTAACAAAATTATATAGTAACTACAGCAATAGGGTCTTACTCTAAAGTTCTGGAGGGCAACTATGTGCAATGAGAATACTGTGCACTTTGTTGGGATATCTTGAATTCTTCTGACCAACTTCAATGAAATTATCCCATTCTGAGCCTGGACTTTCTATTCAATAGTCGAAGCTTTGCAAGGACCATTGTTCTCCATTCTTTGAAAGACATATATTGTTTAAAAATTAAAATACTTGCTTGTTTGTATGTTTTGTGTGTGTGTTTGTGGTATGTGCTCTTATATGAATGGGTGTGTGTGGAAATAAGCCATCAATTTTGTACATCTTCCTCAATCATTCTCCACCATCTTTTGAGACAAGGTCGCTCAGTGAGCATTGAGCTCACAAGTTTCACTCAGTTGGCTTGTCAACAGCATCCAAGTACACATTCTGGTATTTACTGTACATTGAACCATCTTGATTTATATGTGGGTGGTAGTGATCAACATTCAGAGAATTGTGATTGGATGAGCAGCACTATGCTAACTGAGCCATGGTCTATCCACTGTCAATATTATATTTAAAAGAAAAATATGATTTGACCTCAGGAAGGATATCTCATGTTAAGCAATATAACACATCCAATGTGCATGGCATTCTCTTCCACTAAAATTAAAAACTTCTTGGGGAACCCAGATTACTCACTAAAAAGATAATATTTTACTCAAGACAGAAACCAAGTAGAAGAAGTAGAAGTAGTTTTATATGAACTTTCATCCATGACTTCCTCTGTGATTCTGAAAAAATCACTTAAACTAAGAAACAATACCAGTGTGTGTGTGTGTGTGTGTGTGTGTGTGTGTGTGTGTGTGTGTGTGTGTAAATTATCTATTTGAACTTTGAGCTCACAAAGTGGAAAGCGAAATTCTTATTCTTGCTTCTTCTTGCCCATTTACTGTTACATCTTACACAGGAGGTGATATAAAAGCCAATAAATGCACATATGGTAATTTATCTGCGGACCCAATTATTTGATCTGGGAATAAATTTTTCTTCTGAAGCCTGGGGCCACATAAAAGTCCACAAAGAGTTCAAAACTAAGGTGCCTTTTTTAATCTGGAAACTAAGGAAAGAAACTAAATATATTTATAATATAAAATAGACAATCATTAGCTACCCTCACATGAACTTGGGGAAAAATATGTCCCATTCTATAGTAAATAACCTTTTTTTATTATTTCTTTTTCTTTTTTTCAGAAATAAAACAACACTTTTTATTATTTAAAAGATTCTCTGACAAATGAGAAGATGACAGAGACAGTTTGCTACCTGAATAGCCACCCAAAACTTTCCATAATGTTGCAGCATCTTTTTCGACCTTCTGGCCGAATATATCTGACAGATATATTTATGAGATAGGAACTATTTTTTGTTTGTTTTTCCAATATAATTTTTTATTGATTATTTGGGAATTTAAAAAAAATTTATTTTATTATTTTATTCTTATTATGTCTCAATGGTTATTCCATCCCTTGTATCCTCCTATTCCTCCCTCTCTCCCATTTTTCCCTTATTCCCCTCCCCTATGAAGGTGACTGAAGGGGACTTCCTTCCCCTTTATATGCTCATAGGGTATCAAGTCTCTTCTTGGTAGCCTGCTATCCTTCCTCTGAGGGCCACCAGGTCTCCCGATCCAGGGGACGTAGTCAAATATGAGGCACCAGAGTACGTGTGAAAGTCATACCCCACTCTCCACTCAACTGGGGAGAATGCCCTGTCTTTTGGCTAGATCTGGATAGGGGTTTGAAGTTTATGGCCTGTATTGTCCTTGGCTGGAGCCATAGTTTGAGCGAGACCCCTGGGCCCAAATCTGCCTATAATAATGTTCTTCTTGTAGGTCTAGGGCCCTATGGATCCTTCTACTCTGCTATTCTCCTATGCTTCTCTCATCTAGAGTCCCAATAGGATGTCCTCCCCTCTGTCCCAGTTTCCTGGTAAGTGAAGGCTTTCGTGGGACATGCCCCTTGGGCTAGTATGCAGATATAAGTGAGTATATACCATTTGAGTCTTTCTGCTTCTGGGTTAACTCACTCATTATGATCATTTCTAGTTCAATCCATTTGTCCACAAATTTTGGGAATTCCTTGTTTTTAATAGCTGAGTAGTATTCCATAGTGTAAATGTACCACAGTTTCTTTATCCATTCTTCATAGTAAATAATCTAGTTAAAATAAATTGCCTAGGAAGGGATGTTTTGAACAATATTCTTGGGTCCTCTAACATTTTTCCCTAAAAGAAAAAAAAACTATGTTGAAAAATTTTCTCAATATGATTGAGGATGGAACCTTTCGGAAATATGTAAGTCATGACAATAGAACACGCACTACATGATTAGTGCCAGCAGAGAGGGTGCTTTTACCTTCAGTTTACTATATCATGATACTATAACAGGGCAAGACACCATCTTTCTGCCAACCACAAACTAAGTTTTACTGAAGAAACCCACCATAATGGTATGATAGCTTGGATTTCCATCGTATGGATTATGGAAATAACTGTTTAAGCCACCCTATTTATAGTAATTATTTACAGCACATGAGCTGACTAAAACAATGTGTGAAGTTTTTGCTATTCCCTGTTTTATCATAATATAAATGATCTGTTACCAAATCAAAAGCAAACTTCAAATGACTCCTTTGTAAATCTATGAATCTTAGATCTTACTGGGAAATGATACCAATTTGTCCTATTGTTCCCAAGAACAGAAGGAGAACTTTTGATCTACTGTAAACAAACCTTGTCTGGTACAGACTTGAACACCCCTAAGTCAATCAGTCTTTAGGGAAACAAATCAATATGATATATTTCTTAAGTTTTTATATTTTTTTTTCTCACTTGACCAGAAGAAGGTAGAAGCAGAATACGAGTGGTTCAAGTAACTATTGCAGAAAAATCTGACAGGAGTGAGGTATAAAGAAAACTTGGATAATTTTGTTTTAAGTAATTAATATGCATCAATAACTTTAAATGAGGAAAATTCATACTTACAAACCACATTAAAATAGGTAAATTACAGTTTGTTTTGTCTTGTTCTTATGTTGAATGTTTGCTAATGATAAAAAGAATTCTTTCTATTCTCAAAGTACATTGATTTGGCTTAAATCCTTCTTTAGGCCCCAAAACACCAGAGGAAAAACAATAAAGAGCATTACAAAAGTCTCTCTTGAATATGTAACAATGTTGCTGTATAAGTGTCTGTAATCGTCAGCAAACTTAATATGAAGTGACATCATGTGATCCATCCATTATTGTTCTCATAAGCTCTGCCTCCTTGTACTAACTAGTCAGATGTGTCTGATCCTCTCAAAATCTGAGCTCTTCTTTCATCCAGCTCTGCTCTTCCCCTCCAAACAATTGTTCTGTTCGGTTCAGTGGGTTAAAGTGGTTAAGTAATTATACAATAAAGTCCACTAAAAATTTCGTTGTATTGGATTTTCATTTTACACAAAAAAATTTCATTTTATTTTCATAGTAAGTTGAATATAGTATGATTCCTACTAAGATGGCACTGCCCTTTGCTATTACCTTTGCTTCAGTAAAAAAGGATGTGTGATTATTCAAATTTTATTCAACACCAACAATGATACAAACTTTATTGTGTTTAAGTAACAACAATCTTTTTTGAAATATTTGTAAACTCAATCTTCAAAATTTGTACAAATGAGGAACCATTTTAAATAAGGTTGTATAGAAAAACAGAGCAAAAATATTTTCTTTAGGGTAAATATAATTCTATATAGAAGGTAAAACATTTCAATTGAGTTACAAAACGTCCCCTCCCTAAAAAACTAAAATGTATTTATATGAAAACTTATTTTAAAACAATTTTAAATGTGTTTTTGCATTAGCAATCATGTTTCTAGTACAGTGATTTTCTCTATATTAGTTTCTGACTGGGAAAAGTTGGAGGTATCTAATTCTAACATAAGCAGCTTTAAAATTCATGCTGAGTTTCATGAATAACCAAGAAAGGAAAGTAAGATGTTCAAGTTGACTTCATGTTAACAATGAATAGTTGGTAAAGTGCTAAAGCCTCAATGCTGAAATCAAACAATTGAAAAGACTTGTCTTTTTCCTTTGAATTGTTTTGACAGAGAAAGAAAAATAACTGAAAGCATTCCTCTATATTATATTTAAATACATATGATTACTATATAAATAAGTGCAAATCATATCATTATTAATAGAGATAAGAAGAAAATAATAGTGAATAATATATCCTAAAGTAATGTGATAAGATACACTCAAGTTTGATATTAAGACGAGTTGAGATAGTGTTATAAAATTAATAAGGAAACATATACAATTTTTAATAAATAATGTATTTCCTGGGTCTAGTGCAACAAATAAACTATTTTGTTTATACTTTTAATATACTTCTAAAATAATACTTTGAAACAAAATATAAAATGAGGTTTTGGAGATGTCTCAGGAGGTAGATTGCTTGCTGTGCATGTACGAAGATAAAGGATTAAATCCCCACAACAGAAATAGGGCTGGATATGAAAGTACTTGTCTGTAATCTCAGTTTTTCTGCGTACAAGGAGATGCAGAGTTAGGAGGATATGCGTAAGGTTTAGGTCAATCCTTATATACAACAAGTAAGAAAGAAAACTTTAAGCCAAGGTTTTAAAACCACTTTATAAGTACTATATTTAGCTCAGGAAGGAGTTTCTTTCATACATTTAAGTAATCTAGTAGATCTAAATCTAATACTTAAAATTAATTGCTTTATTGTTATTATCATAGAATGGATACTGTTGGATAAGAATTTTGTTTTAGAAAAAAATAAGATAGACTTAAGAAGAAAATTAAAATATTTTGTTAGTGAAATTAGTTTTCTATGGAATAACTTAAGTAGATTATTCAAGAAAATATTCCTACATTTCATTTTATCAAAATATAATTCTAAGTAAAATTTTGTCAACATGTGTAAAAACCCAAATATTGGTTCTAAAATATCTATAGCTGTTAATTTTTTAAAATAGTTATAGTTGAGGAACAACAAGTAGATGGGGTTATCAAAATATTTTATAAAGGATATTCAGTAATGAATGCAGCAGCCTATATTCCATAAGTTACCATGCTAGTGATCCTCAGACCCACAAGGATTTTGATAGGAAACTGTAGAGGTTGCAGATACTAACAACCAAATAAATAAAACACATAAAAACCACACATGTAAATAGAAATGAATCATTAAATAAAAATTTACTTCATTTACAGGAACAAAACATTTGGCGAATTTTAAGACCCTGAAATTATGAAGCAAATGTGTAAATATTTAACGAAGATATAAAAGCAATTTTGAAAAATGTCATCATCATCATTGTGTGTGTGTGTGTGTGTGTGTGTGTGTGTGTGTGTGTGTGTGTGTGTGTGTGGTGTAGCTATGTGCATGCTCTGGTGGACATTTTGTGGTCAAAAAACAACTTTGGAAGTTAGTTCTCTCTACCCCTTTTTGTATACTGGAGATTAAATCAGGCAAGAGCTTTAATCCACAAAACCATCTCATCTAACTAGCTGTATAAGAGAATATATTTATGATATTAGCATAGGAAAGTACTTCTTAGACAGATTCATAAACATACACAAAAATATAATAAATACCTCATTTTAGTTTAACAACTAACTCATTTTTGTTTTCTTTTTAAATTAATTTTTATTTATTAATTTATTCATATTACAACTCAATTGTTACCCCCTCACTTGTATTCTCCCATTCCTCCCTCCCTCTCCCTTTCATCCTATTCCTCTCTCCTAGGTTTAAGACTGATGGAACCTCCTCCCCCACTCTATGGCCATAGGCTATCAAGTCTCATCTTGGTAGCCTGCTTATTCCTTCTTTGAGTGCCATCAGGCCTCCCCACCAAGGAGAGGTGGTCAAATATGGAGCACCAGAGTTCATGTCAGTGTGAGTCCCCACTCTCCACATAACTGTAGAGAATGTCCTGTCCATTAATTAGATCAGAGTAGGGTTTTAATGATTACTACTTGTATTTTCCTTGGTTAGTGCAATAGTTTGTGGAGAACACCCTGGGCACAGATCCACCCTTCAAGATGTTCTTCTTGTAGGTTTCTAGGACTCTCTGAGTCCTTCTGTTTACCGATTTCCTATATATATCTCTTACCTAGAGTCTACTGAGGATGTCCCTACATCAATCTCAATCTCCTGGTAAGTGAGGACTTTTGTGGGACATGCCGTTTGTGCTAGTGCCCAATTATAAGTGAGTATATACCCATGTGAGTCTTTCTGCTTCTGGGTTAACTCACTCATTACGATCTTTTCTAATTCTATCCATTTGTCCTCAAATTTCAGAATTTCCTTGTTTTTAATAGTTGAGTAGTGTTCCATAGTGCAAATAATGTACCACAGTTTTTTTGTTTGTTTTTAATCCATTCTTCAACTGAGGGACATTTAGGCTGTTTCCAGGTTCTGGCTATTATGAATAAGGCTGCTATGAACATGATTGAGCATATGTCCCTGTCGTGTGGTGGAGCATTTTCTGGGTATATTTCAAAGAGTGGCATAGCTAGGTTTTGAGGAAGCCCTATTTCCAGTTTTCTGAGAAAGCATCAGATAGATTTCCAAAGTGGTTGTACAAGTTTGCATTGAACTTTCAATGTCTTTTTAAAAACTGTATAGGTATTTTGATAGGGATTGCATTGAATCTGTAAATTGCTTTTGGTAAGATGATAATATTTACTGTGCTAATTCTCTCGATCCATGAACAAGGGAGATCCCTCCATCTTCTGATGTCATTTTCAATCTCTTTCTTCAGAGATTTAAAGTTTTTTCAAACAAGTCCTTCACTTGCTTAGAGTTACTCCCAGACATTTTATATTGTTTGTGGTTATCATGAAGGGTGTAGTTTTCCTAATATCTTCCTCTGCATGATTACCATTTGTATATAGGAAGGCTAATGACTTTTTGAGTTAATTTTAAATCTAGCCAATTTGCTGAAATTGTTTATCCGCTGCAGGAGTTCTCTGGTGGAATTTTAGGGGTCAATTATGTACACTATCATATCATCTGCAAATAGGGATAATTTGACTTCCTTCTTGCCCATTGGATCCCATTGATCTCTTTTTGATGTCTTATTGCTCTGGCTAGAACTTCAAGAACTATATTGAAGAGATATGGAGATAGTGGGCAGCCTTGCCTCATCCCCTTTTTTAGAGGAATTTCCTTTAGTATCTCTCCATTTAATTTGACGTTGGCTATTTCCTTGCTGTGTATAGCCTTTATTATGTTGAAGTATGTGCCTTGTATTTCCGATCACTCTAAAACTTTAAACATGAATGGGTGTTGGATTTTGTCAAATGTTTTTTCTGCATCTAAGGAGATGATCATGTGATTTTTTTCTTTCCATTTGTTTATACGGTGGGTTACATTGATGGATTTCCATATATTAAATTATCCCTGCATGCCTGAATGAAGCTTACCTGGTCATGGTGAATTATATCTTTAATATGTTTTGTAATCGTTTTGTGAATATTTTATTGAGTATTTTTGCATCAATGTTCATAAAATAAATTGGTGGGATATTCTCGTTTTGGGGGGGGTCTATGTGGGATTTAAGTATCAACATGACTGTGGCTTCAGAGAATGAATTTGGTAATGTTCCATCCATTTTTAGCTTTTGGAGCAGCAAAAAGAGTATTAGTTTTAGATCTTTGAAGGTCCGGTAAAATTCTGCACAGAACCCATCTGGCCATGGCCTTTTATTTTTTGGTTGGGAGATTATCAATGATTGCTTTTATTTCTATAGGATTAATAGGACTATTTAATTTGCTTTTCTGATCTTGATTCAATTTTGGGAAGTGGATTCGATCAAGGAAATTGTCCATTTCCCTTAGATTTTCAAATTTTGTGGCATAAATGCCTTTAAAAGAGGATCTTATGATTGTCTGTGTATCTTCATTGTCTGTTGATATGTCTCCCTTTTCATTTCTGATTTTTCTGATTTGGATATTGTCTCTCTGTCTTTTAGTTAATTTAGCTAATGGTTTGTCTATCTTGTTGATTTTCTCAAAGAACCAGCTCCTGGTTTTCTTGATTCTTTCAATTGTTCTCTTTGTTTCTTATTTATTGATTTTAGCCTTGAGTTTGATTATTTCCAAACATCTACTACTCTTGGGTGTTTCTACTTCTTTCCACCTCCCCTCTTGGGCTTCCAGATGTGTCTTTAAGTTGCTTGTGTGGGATGTTTCCAATTCCTTTATAAAGGCAGGCGGCCTGGTTTCTACTCCAGGAGACTTTGCTCACATCTTAAACTCCTGACTGGGTCAGCAGAGGTAGGCTTCCGCCTGATCCTGTTCAGGCTACTGGGGTGATTCAGGCCAGTTGTGTTAGGGGCTGCTGCTTAATTTTCTGTCCTGACCCCAAAGAGCAGTCCAGCTTTATCTGCGCAATTATCCAGACCCTGACCACTGTGGTCCACAGTTCCTGCCTGGGTCAGTCTAGATAGCAGGTCAGTCTAGATTGCGTACCTTTAGCCCCTCAGCCCCACCGAGCCATGGCTGCAACTCAGACTCCACTCTGAACACCCAGGGTCGTCCAGCTTATCTCGCAAGCATGCTAGGCCATAGGCACTGTGGCTTTATCCGCCCAATTGTCCATGCCTGGGCCACCTTGGCTGGCAGACAGGTTCCTGCCCAGATCAGTCAAGATAGCGGATCAGTCTAAATTGTGCACCCCTGCCGGTTCAGTTCCACTGAGTTGTGGCCACAATTCAGACTGCCTTCCAGACCCCCAGGACAGTCCAGCTTCTCCCACAAGCATGGAAGTCCCTGCTGGGCTGTGGGGACTGTCCTGGCTGAGCTTCAGCTGCCCAGTTGTCCAGGCCCAGACCACTGTGGTCTGCAGACAGGTTCCTGCCCATATCAGTTTAGATATTGGACCAGTCTAGACTGTGCACCTTCGGTGGTTCAGTCACACTGAGCTGTGCATACAAATCAGACACCCTTCCAGACCCTCAGGGCACTCCAGCTTTTCCCACGAGTGTAGGCATCCCTGCTGGGCAGGGGAATGTCCTGGACAGGTGCTATCAGCCAATTTTGCAAGCTCAGTCTGCTGAGGCTAGCTGTCTGGCTCCAGCCAGACTCACCCAGATCACACAGGCTGTTGTTAGGCATAGCCTCTGGTGCTTCCCGTGGACTGGGGTGTGGTGAGTAGAGGTGTCTGAGGACAGATTTACTTGTTTCCCTGACACTTCCCCAGGCCAGGAGCTCAGGTATTCAACTGTGCTACACAGTGCAGCTGGGATATAGAGGCTGGCTGTAGTCTGCAGGTGGGTTCTGTTCCAAAGCCTGGAGAGTGTGCTCAGGTCCTCCTTGGGCTGTTGTTTGACCCTAGATCAAGCCTGGCTGTGGTCTGCATTGTGTGGTACCCCACTCACCTAGTGTTCTCCAGTTCTTACAGTCTATGGCTTCCAGTCTGGTCTTTGGTCTCTGTGTGGTAGATCAGATACAATGTGTTATAGGTGCCGCCATCTTGGAACTCGGCCCTGGATCCTCATTTTTGTTTTCAACAAATGATAATAATAGTAATAAAGTGACACACTGAAAAATATATGTTAATAAAATAAGCAAAAATTTAGTATCTAAAGAATATCAAATAGATGTTACTTTGTAGATGAGTCTTATATTCATAAGCAAATAACCTTTATTACTCAAACGTATTAAAATCTCATCATAAAACAAGGTGGAATAATGTAAATAAAATAAAATTTATTAAAAATTTTATTTTATTAAATATTTTTAATATTTAAACATTTAAACATAGTTAATAAAAATAGAAAAAAGTATTTAAATAAAATTAAGTTAATTTTATTAAATAGAAATCATAGACACTATTTATTGTTGTTGCTTAAGTTTGAGAGTAATGTAAAAGATGTTCTTGTTTCTCATGTATAATAATTACATATTTACTTTAAAGAAAATTGAATGGGAATCAAAATATCATCTGCAGAATGATAAACATCTAATATTTAAGTGTATTTAGATTGAAAGACTAATTGAAAAGAGTTCATGGGATTCTGTTCATGTGGACTCAATGAAAGCTTACAGCTAGACCAAACCAGTGAATATGTTCATGAAATATCAAGTAACTCTTTGTAAAAGGTAATACAACATGGAGAAATGGCTAGGGAGTTCACTTGCACATGAGGACCTCAATTTATATGCCAGATTTGATGTTAAAAGCTAGGCATAGCTGCACATGCCCGTAGACCCAGTGCTGTGTAGACTAGGAAAAGCAAGGGGTCACTGAGGTTTGCTGGTCACTAACCAAGTCCAGGCTGTGTGACTGATTTTGTTTTAATGATTAAGTCAGACATTGACGGACAGGAGGAGATTAGATGTGCTATTCTGGCTTCTGCATGTGCAACCACCAAATATACAAAATACACACACACACACACACACACACACACACACACACACACACTACATATACATTAAAATACACACATTAATTTAACAGTAGCCAGTAGGGGGAAATGAATTTGGCCTAAGTTATTAGAAACACATAGTATTTTCTGGATTATTTATAAAATAACTTAATACCACGTGATTCAGCAACACAAAACTAGAAGTTTTGTGCATATGCACAAGTAAATAATGGAAGAATTTTAAGTAACAAATTGTAGTATATAGAACTAAATACGACTTAGATATAAATAAATACAATTTACGTATCTACATATATGAATAATAGGGATTATCAAATGCATATGAAGCAGTACGATGCGATTAATCCTACAGACACATAAGTATGGAGTGAATGGTTCAGCTTCTGAGAGCAGAGTTCCATTACTTGGGTATATTTTACATGAAGAATACAAATGAACTGTAAAAGCCAAACGGAATAGGGTTATTTATGAAAATAAAGAGTTAGAATGTTTTTCATAATGTTACCAAGTGTTTCTTCTTAACGTACATACGTTATACGTTAATTTGTTTCTAAAAGTATATTGCATAGATATAAAAGTAAAGAATATCTACACATTACTAAACACATTATGAATGGAATTATCTCCTTCCCTATGATAGTGTGGCAAAAATTTATTAATTTATGGAGCATTTCTTGGAAATAGCTAAAGGTATAGGTTATATTTTGGGAAATCCCAAGCAAACAACTTACTCTAGAAAAGTTTTTAATTTAAAAAAAATATAGTTCAAGATTAGTAGTGTATTCTACAGAGTACAGGAACCATTTAATATGGGGAAAAATGGTCCTAGAAAGCATAACAGCTCCTGAGGGTGTCACTGTACTAAAACATGGCACAAAACTTGCCATAAAACTTATCAGCAAAATATCATGCTGTAAGTTACTTTTGTATATGTTTCCAAGGGGACATTTTAAAAGAAGTATTGGGCGGCAGTAGTAGGTAATAGTTAAAACCAGGGTTCCTGAATTACAGTGCTTGAATGGGAATCATGGATCAGACTTTTGTTTGCCTTATGATTTGGGGAAAATTAATTATATCATTGAACCTCAGATTTTTCATTTATAAAGTAAAGTTAATTAAAGTCCTTAAATCATGGCACCATTAAAGAGTTTTCAGAGAAATGAGATGCAGAACACTTACTGTACCTGAAGTAATACAGCGAACTATTTACAATAGCAGTGTGCTTATTTTTTTTTTAATCACTAAGCAGATATAGGCATGATATCTAACATATTATGTTAAGGTGTTTTGTATATCCCTGATTGAAAATAAACAGCAGTTAAATTAAATATCTTGTCATAGAAACATAGAAATAAAGTCACCTAAAACCAAGGACAGTGCATGCATTAAACCTAGATCCCCCTGTTCAGATCTAGCCAATGGATGACAGCTCATTCTCCAAGACTGTAGGGGAGAGCAGGGACTGCCTCTGATATAAACTCTGGTGCCCCCAATTTTATTACTTCCTGTTGGTGGGGAGGCACACAGAAGAAGGGGAATCAAACTATCTAAATGAGACCTGATATCCTGTGGTATTATAGTGGGGGAAGAGGTCCCCTTCTGTCAGAGCTCTAGGATAAGCAAATAGAGTGAAAGAGGGAAGAAAGGTAGTAACAGAAAGACACAAGTGAAGGGATGACAATCAAAACATAATCTGAATTAATTATAATAAAACACTAAAAATCAAAAACAAGAGCTTCAAATAATCCATACATGGTCATACAGGGCTATTTAAAAGTAACTTTTTAAAAGTCATTTGTTGTTGTTGTTGTTGTGATGTCTTGGAGAGAAAAGAGACGATTGAATGAGTACTGTAATTGAAAACAAAAAACAAAATAATCACCAAAAAGGGATGCCTAAACCTCCATCATCACAAAATAAGAAAGAAAAACGCCACGGTGACAATTCTGAATTCTTTATCTGTCTAGTTTTAAGTTATATCAAATCTATAAGTAGCATAGGAATTACTCAGTGCAATGGCACACTTGTAACCTCAGCACTAGGGGAGGCAGAGGCAGGTGGATCTCTGAGTTTGAGACAAATCTGGTCTACAAAGTTAGTCCAGTACAATGAAGGCTACACAGAGAAACCCTGTCTGTGTCAAAAAACAAAACAAACAAACAAACAAAAAACTAAAAAGAGTTCAATCTTTGTTAATTAGTAACTATTAATTATAAAACTACAAGTATCTGAAACATGAATGACACTAAAATTTTTGATAGATGCTGGCCTAGACAAGATGACAGACACATGCATAGATACACGGATGATAGATGTTAAATCTGTAAATTTAAATTACTGAAATAAACTAAGTACAACAAATACCTAATACTTTCTTAGTAAATACAGGTGAGAGAACATAAAATCTAATGAGAAGAAAAAAAAACCTGAAAATACCAATATTTGGAAAAAAATACCAAAATATGCTGAATGTACTGTGAATGAACCAAAGTACTGTATGCAAATGAGTGACAAAGATGACACTCATCGAGCGATGATTAAATGAGTTTAAATGAAAGGCAATGAACTCTATTTGCACTGACACTTGAGCTTTTGAGAAAAATTTAAAAATAATTACAATTAACAGAATCCTAGTGCTGGAGAAATTGTTTAGCAGCTAAGAGCCCTTTTTGCTCTTCCGGAAGACTCACATTTGGTTCCCAGAAACTGCACCACAAAGTCACAGGCTCCTGTAACTTCAGCTCCTGGACATATGCTTTCTTTGGCCACTGTATGCACTTGCACTCCTGTTTACAGACTGTTATACACACAATTAGAATTAAAATATTTCTTTAATTTTTTTTTTTAATTTATCAGAATCTAAATTATGTCTCTGAAGTCTCCAGGCAAGAAATCTTCAAGTGATCCATTGAGGTATAGTTGTTAAAATATCAGTCTCTTTAATATCACTGAAAGAGTGGAGTGAGATCATCCATAGGAGAGAGATGGGAAAGAGCATGGCCAGTCATTGAAGAGACTGCAGCTACTTTATAAGCACTATATTTAATTTATTTCAAGGAAGAATTCTGTGGTTGCAAAAAACATAACAAATCACTTGACTTCATAAAAATATTGAGGAGAGACTGTAATTATACTCTCTTCTCCATATTTAGGTTTCAATAATATGTATGTTCATGTCTATTCTTTAAAACTTAGAGTTATATATAATTATATATACTTTGTCTTCAATACATACTTTTTGTATATTTTAGAATAATGCACATTAAGATGGCATTCTCCAGGCTGACAAAATCAGCTTTGACATTAACTTGACAAGATAAAGGACAGTGAAGAAATTTCAGTATTAGATCAGATACAAAAAAAACAAAAACAAAAAAGCTTGAATTTCCTCACTACCATCATTATTATTAAAAAATGAAACTCATATGGATTTTCTTGGAAAAATAATAGGAAATTGTTTCACTATCACTTACACCATCAATTATAGAGAAAAATCTAAAACTCTGCCATTAAAATCATAAGAAGAAATGAATGGATTAAATCATTTCTCTAAGAGCCTAACATAACTAAAGACTAGCTGATTTTTACTCAAGTATGTGAAAAAATAGACTTCTTAAAAGAGATGAAAAAACAATGTGGAAAAAAGAAAAACATAGGGACAATCAGAAGCACCAAATGTCAATTATTTGATAATATCAAAAAATTGACAAACATTTAGCCAAGCTAAGCACTATAGAAACAAAAAAAAGAGACAGAGTTTATCAATTTTAAAAACAGAAACAGGGTCCTCAGATTCAGAAAAGTTTTGGGAAAGTAGAGATACTATGAAAAGTAAATCTGCATTTGAGTGACCAAAAAAATTAATACCAATTATAAAACAAGCATTATATACTCAAGCTACATCCAAAAAAAAATCAAACAATGCTATGTGAATTAAAGAAACTCTATAAAAATGTACCCATATTTAAACAAAAGTCAAAGGTACCTGAATAATCTTACTGCTTTTTTGTCTAATATTAAAACAAATAAAATATTCTTATCTACAAACTTAGAAAGTAGGGATGGAGTAAATAAATAATTCCTCAGAAGTTTCAAGAAGCTTCATTGCCACAATTCTATAACTTATAAATACATTTCACAGCAGATTGCAATAAACTACAGATATCTTATGATTTTTATATAGATAAAGTAGATATTAAGATGAAGAGGACTCATACCATTAATACAATTCTGTTGAAACACTGAACTTGATTTTTATAAGTCATCACAAAGCAAAGTCCATAAGACAGATAGCATGATCATCCTGAAGAGGAACAAAACTATAATATTAATGTTCTGTACAACAAAAGAGAACATGTAACAGTATAACTGAAACATATTAAATGATTAAATCAAAATATATCCTGTCCTCCCACAACGTTTTAAGATTAGCATTAAGGTTTTGTGCTTACTACCATTTTGAGATAGATCAGCTACATGATGCATGGGATGAAAATGCTGTGAGTACAAATATTTAGTTCATGGATTCATATTGTGACATGCTATAAAAAATAAAACAAAATTTACTTTGCTGACTAGTGTCTTCCAAAATGATGTCAGCTGCTAATTCCATAGCAGCAAGATCCACTTGTGTGTGTATTTATTTTGTTTAAATATGTTTGTGTTTCTTGTAACTTCCTTGTGTAATGGATATGATCTTAAATGCTAAAATACTGTTGACACTGATGCATAGAGGTTAACAATATTAAAATTTTTTATTTGTAGTTGAATTATTAAGTAATTTCCTTAACTGTTTTCATTCCCTTGTGTATGGTAAGGTTGCAGGTTTCTATCCTTATTATTTATCATATCAATGCATTTTATGTTATATAGCAAAATAAAAATTAAAATTGTGTAAACCTTATTTGAGTGTAAATTTTAAGACATGTTATATTTAAGAACTTTCCCTCCATCTGCTCTAAGTGGCTACAGCTCAAGGCATGCCAATTCCACCAGACAAAACGTTAGACTCATGTCTCAGAGCAGAGTCTGTAGCCCCTCAGCTCAAACAGAGTGAAATGGAATAAACAGGAACTGTTTCAAAGCCACTGACTTATTATTGCAGTGTAGTATATCATGTGATGTATAAAAAGAAATATAATTTTGCTGTAATATACGTGAGGTGCATTTGTTTATCTTTTTCGTAAGACTTTCTGGAAGCCCAAGTCCTCCCATCTGAGACTACAAAGTAAAGAAAATAGCTTTGAAGTCATTGTCACAGGAAAGACTTTCTGAACAGAACCCAGATAGCTCAGACTCTAAGATCACCAATTGCTGAATGGGACCTCAGGAAGTTGAAAGGCAAATATATCTATCAATGAACAAAGAGATACTGTACAGATTGGAGAAAGATTTTTGCCAAGTCCACATCTTATAGTGCACCAAAATTCAAAATATATAAAGGACTCAATAAACTAGATATCAAAAAAATCAAACAATCCAATTTAAAAATGGGGTATAGATCTAAACAAAGAATTCTCAACAAAAGGATTTCAAATGGCTGAGAAACAAAGAAATGTTCAACATCCTTAGTCATCAGGGAAATGCAAATCAAAACTAAGATTCCATCTTACACCTGCCAGAATGGCTAGAATCAAAATGACAAGTGACAGCATATGCTGGCGAAGATGTGTTTAAGCTTTTACAGCCACTGTGGAAATCAATATGGTGGTTCCTCAGAAAGTCTAGAATGGAGCCATTTTAAGATCCAGCTTTACCACTCTTGGGCATGTATACAAAAGGATGCACCATTCTGCCACAAAACACTTGCTCAATCATGTTCATCATGCCTCTATTCATAATAACCAGGAACTAGAACCAACCCAGATGGCCCTGAACTGAAAAGTGGGTAAAGAGAATATGATAAGTATACACAAAGGTATATTACTCAACTGTTAAGAGAATACACCATGCAATGATCAGACAAATGAATGGAACTGGAAAAAAATAATTTTGAATGAATGTAATGGCTAGTCATATATCAAATCAGTCCACAAACTAGAGGTATATGAAAGGATCAAACTTTGAGACAGTACTTCTACAAGATAAGACTCAAGGGATTTTCTTAATTAGTGGTTAAAGTATAGTACCCAACCCATTGTAGGCTGTCCTACCACTAGGTAGCTGGTCCTGTGTTCTATAAGAAAACAGGTTGAGCAGGCCAGTATACAACACTTCTTGATGACATCTGCATCAACTCCTGCCTCCAGGTTTCTGCCATGTTTGAGGTCCTATACTCAATTTCTTTGATAATAAACAGTAATATAAATATATAAACCAAATAACCATTTCCTCCTCTACTTGCTTTTGGTCATGGTGTTTAATCATAGCACTCATGACCCTAACTAAGACAGTAAGGTAATCCAGAACCAGATAGAAAAGCATTGAGCGTATTTGCTTCTATGTGGATAATAGCCATTAAGTAATGATATCCATGTTACAATCCATAGATCAAGAGAGGAGAGATATAGAAGAAAGGATTACTGGGGACATGTGAATCTTCCTGGGAGAAGGAAATATATCTTACAGCACGACTGCAGTGGGAATGTGGACAAGAATTGGATGATCAAGTGGGGAGAGGAAGGAGAGATAAGTTTGAGGAAAATAATTCAGGTAGTAACAGCTAAATTTGAGGGGTATTTGAGGAGTAATACGGAAACCAACTGCAATAAAAAATTCCTAAAATACATTAAAATGATCTTAAGGAGGTCTCCTAATAATGATGTATAAGGAATCTCAACTGGGCATCTCTTATCACCAAGCAAAGCTTCCAATAGTTCTACTGGGTTGCTTTCTATTGAGTTTTTTTTGTAGATAGGGCCACATGGAAATCCCCAAACAACCCAGGCTTTTGCTAAGGCAATGGGCTATTCCTAAGGAAGTGATAATGAGTCCTATTGCAGAGAACAACACCAATAAAAACAATTGAACATGGAGAAGTTGAACTGGTACCTACATGGAGCCCTCACTCATACATTCTAGTATCTTTCCTGGGGGGATGTACTCTGCTGGCTACCAAGAGGGAAGTGTATTCTTCAAGCCAAGCACAAAACGTTGAACTATAATCTGTTCTGGTTCATAGCAGCTATATTTGTTTTAGATAGAGTCTGAAAACAACCTATATGTCCCTCAATCGAAGAATGGATAACGAAACTGTGATACATTTACACAGTGGAATACTTCTTGGCTATTAAAAACAAAGAAAGCTTTATCCACTCTTCTACTGAGGGACACTTAGGCTGTTTCCATGTTCTGGCTATTATGAATAAGGCTGCTATGAACATGGTTGAGCAAATTTTCTTGTTGTGTGCTGGAGCATCTTCTGGGTATATTCCAAGGAGTGGAATAGCTGGGTCTTGAGGAAGCCCTATTCCCATTTTTCTGAGATAGCACCAGATAGATTTCCAAAGTGGCTGTACTAGTTTGCATTCCCACCAGCAATGAAGGAGTGTTCCTCTCTCCCCACATCCTCGCCAGCATGTGGTGTCGCTTGAATTTTTGATCTTAGCCATTCTGATGGGTGTAAGATGGAATCTCAGAGTTGTTTTGATTTGCATTTCCCTGATGACTAAGGAGGTTGAGCATTTCTTTAAGTGTTTCTCAGCCATTTGATACTCCTCTGTTGAGAATTCTCTGTTTAGTTCCAAGCCCCATTTTAAGTTAACTAGCGTACATTGTTCTCGCACTGCACATTGAGCACAATTTTGTTCATTGCTAATTCAATTTAATTAACAATGCTTACAAGCTCGACAACATTTCTAGATTTAACAACAAAGGAGTAAATAACTGTGAATTCAAAACACATTTATCAAAATGTAATTCAAGCGACACCACATGCTGGCGAGGATGTGGGGAGAGAGGAACACTCCTTCATTGCTGGTGGGAATGCAAACTAGTACAGCCACTTTGGAAATCTATCTGGTGCTATCTCAGAAAAATGGGAATAGGGCTTCCTCAAGACCCAGCTATTCCACTCCTTGGAATATACCCAGAAGATGCTCCAGCACACAACAAGAAAATTTGCTCAACCATGTTCATAGCAGCCTTATTCATAATAGCCAGAACATGGAAACAGCCTAAGTGTCCCTCAGTAGAAGAGTGGATAAAGAAACTGTGGTACATATACACTATGGAATACTACTCAGCTATTAAAAACAAGGAATTCCCGAAATTTGTGGATAAATGGATTGAGCTAGAAATGATCATAATGAGTGAGTTAACCCAGAAGCAGAAAGAATCAAATGGTATATACTCACTTATATCTGCATACTAGCCCAAGGGGCATGTCCCACGAAAGCCTTCACTTACCAGGAAACTGGGACAGAGGGGAAGGCATCCTATTGGGACTCTAAATGAGAGACGCATGGGAGAACAGCAAAATAAAAGGATCCAGAGGGTCCTAGAAATCTACAAGTAGAACAATATGATAGGCAGATTTGGGCCCAGGGGTCCCGCTCAAACTAAGGCACCAGCCAAGGACAATACAGGAGGTAAACTTTAAACCCCTTCCCAGATCTAGCCAATGGTCAGAATATTCTCCACAGTTGAGTGGAGAGTGTGATACGACTTTCTCACATACTCTGGTGCCTCACATTTGACCATGTCCCCTGGAGGGGGAGACCTGGTGGCACTCAGAGGAAGGACAGCAAGTAGCCAAGAAGAGACTTGATACCCTATGAGAATATATAGGGGGACGTAATCCCCCTCAGGAACAGTCATAGGGGAGGGGAATAATGGGAAAACGGGGGGGGGAGGAATGGGAGGATACAAGGGATGGGATAAACATTGAGATGTAACAAGAATAAATTAATAAAAAAAAAAAATAAAAAAAAAAAAAAAAAAAAAAAAACAAAGAAAGCTTGAGATTTTCAGGCAAATAGATGGAACTAGAAATGATCATTCTGAGTTAGGTAACCCAGACCCAGAAAAGCAGGCATGGTATATACTCTCTTATAAATGGATATTAGCCCAACATAGATGTCCTCTGAGAGACCCAGTGGGGGATCAGGACAGATACTGGGACTCACAGCTGTTCTCTGGGTGGAGTGCTAAAAGTTGTAAGAAAGAGCCCTGGAGGGAGCAGGACATCCACAGGGAGACCATCAAGGCCTGTGCATCTGAGCACAGAGGGGCCTGCACAAACTGAGGTACCAGTCAAGGACAACGCATGCAGAGAACCAAGGCCCCCTTTTTAGATGTAGCCTATGGAATGCTAATACTCAATGTGGTGGAGAGGGGGGTACTGCTGTTGAATCTCTGACATGCACTTGGGTGCCCATGATTTGATCTCTGCCCCTGGGCAAGACAGTGTATCAGGCATACAGTGGAAGGGCATGCAATCTATCCTGATGAGACCTAATAGGCTGTCATCAGACAATTGGATTAGGAGGGCTCTCCTATCAGAGGTCTAGGGGAGGTGAGTAGGTAGAAGAGAGAAGGAGCATGGGAATAGGAAAATAAGAGGGAAGGGATAACAATCATGATGTAATGTGAATAAATTATAATAAATAAAATATTCATAAAAAGGATAAAGTTAAAATAAAATGCATTTCCTGTGGAGTAGAAAGGTATATTATGCCAATAGAGGTCTGCTATGATTGGTAGCTGACAGAAAATACTACCATGTGTCACTTACCATAACTTTATGTAGTTAGGCTTTGAATCATACTTACATTTCTTCTGTTCTGCCCTTATAGTATTGAAAAAGTATACATTAGACTGTAGACTAGGCCAGTGCCCAGAAGCCATGTACAAGGAAATTGGTCATAGGGCATGCTAGCAATCCTAGTGCAGGAGAGGCAAACACAGGTAGGGCAGTACAACTGTGTGGCCAATCAATGTAAGGGCACCTGGATGGTTGCAAACTGTGTGAACACCTGCTGTGTGTGTGTGTGTGTGTGTGTGTGTGTGTGTGTGTGTGTATGTGTGTGAATGTATGTGTGTGTGCATGTGTGTGTGTGTGAGTATGAATGTGTGTGTGGGTTGTGTGTATGTATATGCTTTAATGAAATGATGGAATCATGCTATAAGGTGTGACAAGGTCCATCCCACCCCAACTCCAAATATCCTCAAATGCCAGGATATTTTCTTCCTTTCTTCCTTCCTTCCTTTCTTTCTTTCCTTCTTCCTTCCTTCCTTTCTTTTTACTTATTTTTCTTTTTCTTTTTTCTTTTTACTTATTTTTTTTCTTTTTTCTTTTTTTCTGAAAAATGTGGATATCACTTCAGTGATACCAAATGAGGTTGTCCTCTGGCAGAGAAAGGAGAGGGTGGGAAGGGAGAGAAGAGGAGAGGTGGAGAAAGGAAAGGATGGTAGCGAAGGGGAGAGTAAGGGAAGGAGGCTAAGGGAGGGAAGAGGTGAAGCTGCCCAAGCCATTTGCTTTTATATATATTTGTTTTAATTTCCTTGGGTTTCAGAATCATAGGATGTGTTTTTCACTTTTTTCTTTTGTATGGGCATGAGGCTATTTATCAGACCAAAGGAGATTATTAGTGGCTGCAAAGGAGAGAAAAATGATACCTATAGCTGCCTAGACACTTCTCAAGAGATAAGAAATAGAGTGAGAAAATCTAAACATTTACCAAAGGATGAGCAGGTAAACAAACTGCTATATCCTCACATAGCAGTAGTAGTCAAATCAAGACAGAAACAACAATTTTTATATTCAAGAACATGGAAGCATCTAAAATACATTTGTTAAATCAAAGAATCAACACAGGAGAATGTACATACTATGATATTTAACTTATATAAAGTGTCTAGGAAATGTAAATGATAGAGACAGAAAGTAGAAGTTGCCTGTGGTCTGTGGCAGGAAATGGGATTCCAGCTATATGTCTGCATCTTTTCAGAGTCAGGGACACGTTCTGGAACTGAAAATGATTATACCGTTTGGCAAAATTACTAAAAATTACTGTGTGTACATGAAAATGTAAATTATGTCTTTGCCTACATAAATCCATTTCAAGATTTCTAAGTATTTATTTTAAATCAGGAAAGTCTTGGTGTATACTAACTGTGTGACTTGCCAAAACCCTAACTCTCTGGGTTTCAAAAATGTAGATAATAATTATTTTTAGTTTTTCTACAAAAATCTACTTAGCCCACTGCTATGTGTACTTATGTTCTGCAAGCATGTATTCTGATGCACTATATGTGTGCCCGTTGCCTATGAAGAACAGAGGAGTGTTCTTCTGTTGGATTTCACGAAATTGAAGTTATACACAGTTGTGTGTATGCTGGGAATTGAACCAGAGTCCTTTAGAAGAGTAGCCAGTGATCTTATCCACTAAAGGTGTGTTTTTTTAAATGCCAGATCCATTTTTAAAAACTATTTCTACATTATATATTCATGCATTCACTTTGTGTGTTAATATATGTGGTTTGTGTGTGTGTGTGTGTGTGTGTGTGTGTGTGTGTGTGTGTGTGTTTGTAGGTCACAGGACAAGTCATAACTTTCTGGAATCAGGTCTCTTCTGCCACCTTGTGGCAACTTGGTACAGAATTGGGGTCCTCAGGCCTCTATGCAGGTGCCTTAAACTCTGGAGATAGCCCAACTTTAAAGAAAGTATATGTACTTTCTAGCTCTTTCTATACATTATAGTCTTTATTTTAATCTTTATACCCTACTCTTTCCTTATTTTTATAACATACAAGATGACTCTGTTATTTTTGTAATATCCAAGAACAACTGCTAGTCTTTTCCAAGTGTTTATGTTTTGAGCACAGTGTGTTCTACTGATGTTCCTGTGTGCCTTTTATATCACTGAGAATTTCAAATACTTTAATCTTTCATAAAATGATGAAGCATTTCAACATGCTCACATTTATAATATGGAGGGCACAAATGTGTGTACACACTCAAAACTCTGAAGAAGCAGAGTTTATAGCTAATTTGGGACAAAAGAAAGCAATGTCAAAATCTAAGGGTGTGTTTTTTCTTGAGAATGTTTATTGTTTTCTTGCATGCTTTATTCTCATTGTGCAGACAAATCAGTCTTCCTTTGCCATTTTCCTTTGTCTTTTTCACTTTTACTCTTTTAAAGTACATTTTTATATCTAGCCTTGATTTCCTCTCACACTGACTTTCAAAGGTGTTCTAGATTTATTTATGAAGCAAATGTAAGAAACTTGTAGCTGGATTGTAGAAAGAGTAGACAGGAACATGCTGTCAACACTTGACTGTACTTAAGTGTGTTGACAAACTCCGAGATTTGTCCTTTATTCTTTATTCTAAGTGATACTAGACATGATATTTGTGACTTCTCTTTTATTTCTTCCCTAGAGACAGAATTATAACTAGAAAGAAGCAAAACAATGACAATACTGGGATTTTCATAATGCATCTAACATGATGGTCTTATATTTTCTATACTTTGTTAACTTTAAGCAATTATTTTAATATTTTCATCATTTTAGGATGCAAATGTCATCTTTAGTTCCTTGGAAGAAGGGATGAGAGCTGTATCCAAGTTGTACAAATACACAGCTATGCTGATCCCAGGGCTTTCCTATCTAATTGTTCCTAAGCCTAGGCATAGGAGCCCCTAGCCTCCATACAATCTAATCTACTACAAGCCCAGACTTTGAAGGTTTCAGCCTCCAGATTCCATCTGTTAATCTAGGAGTAAAGTGTTTTTAGCTTCTGTGATTTAATGATTAATATATGTACCATTTCCAGTTCATTCTGAACTCTGGATGGCTGGTCCAACTCAGCTGTTCTGGCTCAAAACTCCTCTTCAAGCAGATGTATTCCAACTGACTTCACTCAGCTTCTCATTGAGGTGCTCTGCTTGGAAAAAATTCCTCTGATTCCATGAACTGAACTGCACTCAATTGAACTACACTCAACTGCATCTAACTTTACTATTCTCCCAAACTCTAATGCACTGTCTCCATGAATTTTCCATACTGTCTGTCCCTTACTTTCTTTCTGTGCTGCTCTTAAGTAGCTTCTTGTCCCTGGCTGCTCTCATGAGAATGGGCATATCCTATCTCTTATTCGTTCTTGCAAATCTTTCTCTGATTCATCACTCTGTCTGTTCCTCAATTAGATGTAATTTCTTAGGATGAAATGTATGTATTAAATTACAGCTAGATGGATTAAAGGTATATACTAAAAGTGTGTGTGTATTGTAGCTGGATCATGCAGACCCTTTGAATGCAATCCCTTGCCAGAGTAGCCATGTTGTTGGATTAAAATTCCTCTACAATAAGATTTTCTGCAAATGTTTCTTACCATTTTAAGTAATACATAGATAGAAGAACAAATCATGCTCTAAGGATTTTGCTTTGCATGTAACCAAATTCTAATTATCTTCTGTTTCTAATATTGAAAAATAATGTGCTTGATTCCTTAGAATGAAGAAATTGTAAGAGCATATACTAATGCAAAAGTAAAGAGTTAAAAATGTGTTTAAGATGATACTGAGCTAATTCAACACAGTTTAGATTTGATTAATTTAGAAATTGAAAGTCTAAGCAAAGGTAAAGTATGGATTCTTTGAAAACATTATGATCTGTGGTAATGGATATGTCCTTACCATTTTTACATGTACCTCCATCTTACTCATCTAAAGCAAGACCATCTATCTTCTTGAAACTCAGTAATCAAAATTATTTTATAAGTTGGTGAATAATTTCTGCCAATTATGTTGTTCTTCATTGTAAATGAATTTATAAAACTGCTGTGTCTCCCATAGCTCTATGATTTCTCTTAGGCCGCATTATTGATTTCTTAGTGGCAAGTCATGGATGCTGAGTATATGGGAATAAAAAGTTAGAAAGATTCACACTGGTTATATTCTGTGAATTTTCATTTTATGACATCCTAAGATGAGATGAATTTTCTGACAAAAGAGCCTTTTATCATCATGCTCTGATCTCCTTAGAATGTAAGTTTATTCTTCTTCATAAGAAAAGTTGAAAGGAAACAAGAGAGCTGAGTGTATGTCCCTTAACAGATTTTCCTCTCTTATTTTTGCTTAGAGCTCTTAGATTTGAAATGCCTCAGATTGCTGTTGTTCTTAGTTGGGCAGCTGGATATCTGAGCATATCAGCATATAAATATTATTACTCTAGACAAATATGTTGTTCTGACAAGAAAGATGTTTAAGAAAATCACTGAGAAACATTACCTTCCATGACTTCTAAAATAAAATTTTATTTTTCTGTGTGTAAAGATAACTAAGAAAATTCAAAGTATAATCTAAAGGCTTATTTGGCTCTAAATGTTGATCTAATGAGCTTTCATCTTCAACTTTACCATTCATATATAAGTAGCCAGCACAGAAAGAAATGGGATTTAATTTTAGGTGAGTGTATTTTAAGCCATTTGCTTCACTGCTGTTTTCTGTACTTCAGTGGGTAAAACTTACGAGTTTCTTTTAATGTTAACTATTTTCATATCTCTATTTGTTATACTTTCAAGTATCACAATTTCAACAACATATCTTCTGGATAATTCCTTAAACCTTTTCTGTAGATATTATTTAGGAGAGGTTTTTTTCCCCAAAGAATATTTTTGTTTGGTTGAGACAGGATACAGTATGTATCCCAGAATAACCTTAAATCCCTTACCATTCTGTTTCAAGCTCAGATTACAGATTCACCCCCAAAAAGTTTTCAATCAGCACTGTTTAAACAGCTTATTCTTCTTCAAATGCCTGTTGCTTCATTCTCAAAGAAGTCATCCAGTTAGACCAGCACCATTTGTTGAAGAAGTTATGTATTTTCCATTGTGTTGTGTTGGCTTCTTTGTCAAAATCAAGTGTTCATAGGTGTATGGGCTTCTTTCTCCTCTCTTTGCCTCAATCCCATTGGTCTACTTGTCTGTGAATATGACAGGCCCATGCCATTATTATTAGTGTTGCTAAATAGTACAGCTTGAAATCAGAGATGGAGATGCATGCAGAAGATCTTTTATTAGCTCTTCAGGATTTTTTGTCTTTCCAAATGAAGTTTAGAGTTGTTCTTTCAAGGTTTGTAAAGAATTTTGTTGGCATTTGATGGGAATTGCATTGTCTCTGTAGATTGTTTTTGGTAATATAGCCATTTTTGCTATATTACTATTACCTATCCAGGAGGCTGGGAGATTTTTCCATCTTCTGATATCTTCTTCAATTTCTTTCTTCAGAGAAGTGAAGGGTTTGTTTTGTTTTCTTTCTTTTTTCTTTTTTTTTTTTCCATACAAGCCTTTCACTTGCTTGGTTAGACTTAAAACAAGATAATTTATGTTTTTTTTGTGGCTATTGTGAATGGTGGTGTTTTCATAATTTATTCTTCATCCTCTTTTCTTTTGTGTAAAAGAGAGTTACCTTGGTTGGTTGTGTGACCATCCAATTTGCTGAAGGTGTTTATTAGTCGTAGGAGTTCTTTGGTAGAATTCATAGAATCATTTATGTATTCTATCATATAATCTGGAAATAGTGATACTTAGACGAATCCTTTGCCAATTTGTATCCTTTGATCTCCTTTAGTTCTCTTATTGCTCAAGCTAGGCCTGCAAGCAGTGTATTGAAGAGATACAGAAAGAGTATACAGGCTTGTTGGGTCCCTGATTTCAGTAGAATTGACTTATGTTTCTCTCCATTTATTTTTATGTTGGCTATAGACTTCCTGAATATTGCCTTCACTGTGTTTAGGTACATGCCTTGTATCCCCAAACTCTCCAAGACTTTTAACTTGAATGGATGTTGTATCTTGCCAAATGAATTTTTAGTATCAAAGATGATCCTGAGTATTTTTTTTCTTCCAGTTTGTTTACATGATGGATTACCGTATATTGAAACACACCTCCATGGCAGCCCTACCATACTTTAATTCTACATTTAAGTAGCTTTATACAAGAGGACACTGAACATAAAGTTTAATATTCAAGAATTAAAGAGAGTCAGTCATGCAATGAAGAAAGGTGTCTTCATACATTTTTATTACTTTGACAAATAATTATAGGGGTCTTTTAAAATTAATTTATCTATTATTTCAGTTTACATCCTAGTTGGGGGTCTCTCTCCCCCCTCTTCTCAGTCTCTACTCCCTTGCCCTCCCCCTTCCCTATTCCTTTGAAAAGAGGAGCCCCCCACCCCTCCATTCCAGCTCATTAAATCACATCACTACTGAATTCATCCTTGTTCCCTGTGGCCTGGCAAGGCAGTCCCATCAGGGGGAAATGATCAAAAAGCAGGCAACAGAGTTCATGTCCGAGACAGCCCCTCAATATCTTATACCCCACCTCCTGCCTGTTCCCCTTATTAATGGGTCCACATGAAACCAGAGTTGCCTATTGGTTACACATACGTAGGGCACCGAGATCCTGTCCATGAATAGTCCTTGGTTAGTGTTTCAGACTGCACAAGCTCTCTGGGAGCTGGCACAACCCAACACCCACCCATGGAAAAGAGGCAACCCCAGGCATTATTAACAATATTCTGGTATGCTCACAAACAGGAGCCTATCAAAGTTGTCATCTGAGAGTCCCTACCCAATAGCTGTTTGAAACAGATGCTCAGACTCACAGCCAAACATTAGTTGAAGCATAGGGAGTCTAGGGGAAAAGTGGTGGGAAAGAAAGAGGTGACAAGAGTTTCACAAGAAGACCAACAGGGTTTTTTTTTTTATTTAAATTAAGTTATTTATTCCATTTACATTCTAATTGTAGGCCTCTTCCCTCCTTTCTTCTTGGTCCCACCCTCCTTCTTCTCCTCAGAAAAGGTACTCCCCTCCCAACCTACCCATCCCAAGACACCAAGTAGTATGAGGCAAGTAGTATCAGGACTAAGTGCATCCTCTACCATGGTGACCTGCCAAGGCAGCCCTGTCAGGGGACTGTGATTGAAAAGCCCACAACATAGTCCTTGTCACAGACAGCACCCTCTCCCCTTTCCAGGAAACCCACAAGGAGATCAAGCTGCCCATGGGGCACATATGTGTAGTGGGGCTAGGTCCAGTCCATACATGTACCTTGGCTAGAGTTTCAGTCTCTCTAAGCTCCCCACCCCCACCCTGGGCCCAGTTTAATTGGCTCTATTGGTCTTCTTGTGGAGTCTTAAGACTCTAGCTCCATAAACTATTAAGAAGACTCCAATGCAAATGCATAGAGGAAGCTCACTATTGAAGATCAAAAAATTGCAAACAATAATTGTGAATTTGCAGGTACTTGTATGAATTTTGTGTTCCAAATCTTGCTTAACATTTGAGGTACAGTCTCTTTGAGCAGCTTCCAGAAGATATGTGTTCACAAAGCATATGGGCTTTTCTAATCATCAGCCTTGTTGATCAAGACACTGGAGAATAGCAATATTCAGGAGAAAAAGAGACAGTCTTCTACAAAGAAATAACTTGAAAGCATACCCCATTTTTCATTAAGGGGCTTGCAACTGGGAATTTGATCATGCTCCAAGGAGTGTATGGGCAACACAATTGGTCTTGTTCTCTTTTTATTTTTTCTGTTTCCTTCTTTTTTTTTTTTTTTTTTTGGGGGGGGGGGTTATTGAGGGGAGCTACAAGGGCCCGGTGCTGACCTGGATGTATGATATGAAACTACTGAAATTAATTAAATAATATGTAACATAAATGTATTCTGAGAGGAAAATACATATGAGTCTCCACTACAAAATCCTACATCTCATACTTGGATGACCAACCAAGCAGTCAAAGTCCGCCTATCCTGCCCATATCAGATGACCTGACACAAGCATTTGGCATTGGGAAGTTTTGTTTGGCAAGGCATTTCCAGCTAGTTCCATGCCCCTTCCTTCCTCAGTGATAGGACAATACTCAAGGGGCGTTGTTGTGACTTATTTCTTTGTTTTTCTTGTGTTGAGTTGGTTGGTGTATTTGATAGTAGGACTAGTTTAACACATTTCTGGGATTTAGTTAATAGAATTATTAAGAAATAAAGTATTGGTAATGGGGCAAAATTGAGTTCAGGTTTGGAAGGTGGATTTGATTTCTTTCATATTTTAAACCAAACCACCCCATTGATCCCCATATTATGACTGTGTTATACTCTTCTATACAAAATAACAGCTTTTAAAATTTTGTCTTCCAATGTCTTTCTCACTCAGCTTATCTCTCTGCCATGCTTCTTTGTCTTCCTCACTCCATATTACTGTAGCAGCGTGATTCCCAAACTGACCTGATTGTTTGCATGGGCAATAGCTCCTTTCTCTGAGGCTTTAGGGAGGCTCTTCATTATCTGATAGAATCTTATTCTAACTGAAAAATGGAAAGGAGAGCTTGAGAAGTCCCCAATATCTGTATCAAGTGCTATTACTTTAAGGAACTCTTGACAGTTTCTGGAAACCTTTATGAAACAAATCTTTCTTTTAAAGAAATGACAAAATCTTGAAGAAATAAGGACAAACTTCTGAACTTGATGCAAACTACTGGGCACCCTTAAAGACATGCAGTGCTTCTGAGAGCTGCTGTAGACCTAGTTTTGCTTTCTCTATCTACTATACCCCTTGACAGTAAAGTGAAGAAAGACATCCAACTCCTTTTACCTTGATGATACACAAGAAAACTTGTTTCGTTTTGTGACCAGGTCTCTTGTAACGCAAGAATAACTCATTATGTACATAGTGAATATGATCAATTAACATATACTTAAAAAAACAGGAAAAGTATGTTTGTGTTATATAGTTCTTAAATGTTTAATTCATTTTAAATATTATATATTATGTAGATTTCAATAAAATGTCAAATAAACTATTTTAGATTCATCAGCAGTATGTGTTTCCAGAGAATATGTTTAACATTATTTTATTCTCCCAAGCAATCACAAAATTTATTTTGCATTGTTGGCTGGATGTAGGAATGATATTTTGCAAAATTCTATCTTCTCACTTGAGAGTTCTATGCTTGCTTTGCCAACTTTATTTTCTTTCTGAGGATTTTTGTTGTTGTTGTTAAATCTTAAGAAAGTTAACTGATGTACATTGATTTTTATATAATATATACCCTAAATAATGACTCAAATCAATCTATCTTCTGTCTTCTTACAATTTTACTATTTTTAGCTAGCTATGGAACAATGAAGATGGGCTTGAGAGCATGTCCTGACATATGGTTTGAGAGCAAATGCTGACATACAATACTCGAATATCAAGTTGATCAGCTGCAATGGTGAAGTTGAAATGTTTTCCCAAGTGGACTCAGTTTTTTGCGTTGCTATTCGGGACACATTTATACTTTTATATTTATTATAACATTAGCTGGAATATCATTATCCACCAATATAATGTCCCCTATGACAATACTTTAATTAGGCTTGTTGTCCCCACACACAGTGTTCAGTGATCCACAGTTGAATCACATGGTTTGCCTTATAGGAACTTTGATCCCAGATTTGGGGTTTGATCTACAGTTTCTTTCAAAGCTATGCTGTGACCCTTTACCCATTTTTAGTCTAATTTACCAATAGACCTTCAGAGTCTCTGTGTTTTTTTTTTTTGTTTGTTTGTTTGTTGTTGTTGTTGGCGTCAATGTTTTATTTTGTTTCTATAATATAGAAGATCTTCTACAACTTAGCATACTAATAAAGCATGATGTAAAGTTTTTGAAATGATCCCAACTTGTACTTTCTTTTTCATTGGTGCACTCTGCCAAGTAAGTGAAGAAAGTCTTGAAAACCACTTTTTTTAATTGTATAGAATAAATTTTGCTACCTTACCTAACATCAAATAAGTCATTTCTTTTTTCTTAAAATACTTTGTCTTAATTCTCATTCTGGTTTCCTTCAGAGAAGAGATAGATTCCATACTCTGTATTTATTAAAACACATTAAATAATTGACTTATGCATAGCAATGCATAGTTTCCAAGATGTTTCATATTCATCTTGGTAATCTCTGAGAAAAAATTATTTTATAAATTTTATGGCCTCCATATAAGAGGAATACTTATTTAAATTTTCACCAATTTATATAGTAAAATTAATAAGCCAATTTTTGGTGAAAAAGTTTGGTGTGTTAATTTACATTGTTTTGTCAGATAATGTATGTATATATAAGACACATGTATGTGTGATGAAGTTATAATTACTAAATATACTTTAAGGAATAATTTATATTTTGATACATGTCTAAAACATGTTAATTATCTTGCATATTTATAGCTTTATTGTCATGAGAACACTTGATATGAAATTTTGTATTCATTGACCAATCTGTTCACATTATATCATAGAATTTATCCATCAACACATTGGAACCATGATTTTATTGTGTGTGTTGAATTTAACATCTTAAATATCATATGTACATGAAACCATGCTGGACCAGCTGATCTGTCTCACTGGTTCTGGCAGGCTTACTTACTTACTTTATTTATCTATCTATCTATCCATTTATTTATTTAAAAACAGGGTTACTCTGTGTAGCCTTGGCTGTCCCAGAATATTCTGTTGACCAGGCTATCCTCTATCTCATTGATTCGCCTGCCCCTGCTTCGCAGGTGTTGAGAGATCAACTTTTTTTTTTATTACTTTATGACTTATTTCCCTTCATCTTATGCTCAAGGTATATTCATGCTTCCACAAATGATTGAATCTTTCTGAAAGATAAAATGTAGACTAGCATGGGAAAATATCATTTTTAGTACATATATGAATTTCATTTTGCTTTACCTATTAAATGTATACAATGGACATTTAGGTTGACTCTAACTAGCAAATGTGAATAATTCTGTAAAGAACATATGTGAATTAAATATCCTTGAAGTGCTATTTTCAATTCTTTTAGATATATTTACAGAAATAGAATTGTTACACAATGTTTTCTTAGTTATAGACCATGTCTAAATTTTATTCTCATCACTATTCTAGAAAATTCTGTTTTTCCAAAAACTCCCACTGCTCTGTGTATTTTGTATTTTGTATAATAGCCATTAACTACCTTCTCAGATATGAGATGATTTCCCCCAACGACTCTTGGTGTAATTTTTTCAGAGGAGACCTGCTGTCTTGTATATTTTCGTGGACAAATGTCTACCATTTGTGCTATTTTAAAAGAATGAACAATTTTCTTGTTTTCATTCATTTGAGGTACTAATATTTTTAATATTAGTTCTTAAGGTTTTAAAATCACATAAATACGTTTTGCACTTCAGAGGTAGTATCTTTTTTTTTAACCATATTTTATTGTTTGTTTTTTCTGCACAAAATGATCCGAGTTTGGTATAATGCTAGTGGTACATGAAACACAGTTTTAATTTCGTTCTTTAGGCAGACAGTAGAAAACATGAGGTTTTCTTCATATCACATGTTGATTATGCTATTTACTTTTAGTTGAGACTTTACTGACCCCTGAGGCACTGGTTGATTTTTGAGATCTAAGATTTTTTCAATTGATCTTTATACTCATTTTGTAGCTCGCACCCATGATATCTTGAAGCTGCAATTTTGAAGTATAATTTTAAAATAAGAAAAAAAATTTAAAGTAAGCAGTGTAAAGAATATAGCTTTATTCTTATAAAGATATTGTTGTTGGTGGACTATCAATAGTCTTATGAGTTTAATATCAATTATTTTTTTTCTTTTTTTTTATTCATTTATTCTTGTTACATCTCAATGTTTATTTCATCCCTTGTATCCTCCCATTCATCCCTCCCCCCCATTTTCCCCTTATTCCCCTCCCCTATGACTGTTCCTGAGGGGGATTACCTCCCCCTATATATTCTTATAGGGTATCAAGTCTCTAATATCAATTATTAAGCTGTGCAAAGGAGCCACAAATTTTCAAAAAAACTATATTAAATGTGTATATAAATTGAGAAATTTTATTATCGTAATAATCTTAACAAGTTTTCTATTTCTTCATACTTTCAATATTTTCTCAAATTATAATATTTTTAAATGTTAATATATATAGTTCTATCTGACTCTTTGTTATCAAGAATTGTTTTCTTAAAATATGGTTATATGTTTCATTGCTCTGCATAATACTGCAGTTAGTTTTTTGTAAGTCGTGTGTGTATGTGATTGTGTGTGTGTGTTTGTGAATGAATTAATATATGTCTTTTGTGTGTAGGTGCCCATGATGACCAAGAGAGTATCTAAGGTCCCTTGAAGGTGAAGTTACAATTGCGGGTAAACTGTCTCATTTGATTCTTGAAAAACAAACTCTGGGTCTTTGGAAGACCAAGAAGAACTCTTCCTTTGTGTGCCATTTCTCCGGCTTCTGCTCCTGGCTTTTATATATAGATCCATCTAGTCTAACACCCCAGTTATCCCATTTGTTAATGTTTATAGCTGTTGGCACATCTGCAGGGGGAGTGCAGAATGTTGAGCCTTTGTTATATACAAGAATATGTCATTAAAAAAAAAAAGGTTTATTTATACTTAAAATCCTAGTTACATTTTATTTGTCTTATTTTTATGTCTAATTAGCCTGGCTACAACCTCCATCCATGGTTCGCTAACATCAACAATAATGTATATGTTATTATTCTTTTACATTTAAAAAATTTTTATTTTATTAATTTATTCATATTACATCTCAACGGTTATCCCATCCCTTGTATCCTCCCATTCCTCTCTCCCTCCCATTTTCCCCTTATTCCCCTCCCCTATGACTGTTCCTGAGGGGGATTACCTCCCCCTGTATGTGCTCATAGGGTATCAAGTCTCTTCTTGGTAACCTGCTGTCCTTCCTCTGAGTGCCACCAGGTCTCCCCCTCCAGGGGAGGTGGTCAAATAAAAAGCTTTTAGTGTTTTTTTTTTTTTTTCATTAAAAACAATATTGTCTGTGAGCTCTTTGTCAATATTTCCTATTTATATTAAGGAATTACCTTCTTTTTCTATAATTTTGTAAATTGTTATGAATGTATAAAGCTTTTCTTACTATGAGGTTGCCTCCAAATTATATGCATGAAATGATGTTCTTGTTTATAAATAGAAATATCAGTAGGGAGAAAGAGAAATCTGAGCTGAACTTTGTAGGTATTGCTTAATCCACTCTAAAGTAAGGCTGAAACTTTAAGAATTAAAATCAGCTGAGTAGTATTCCATAGTGTAAATGTACCACAGTTTCTTTATCCATTCTTCTACTGAGGGACACTTACTCAGCTATTAAAAACAAGGAATTCCCGAAATTTGTGGACAAATGGATTGAGCTAGAAATGATCATGAGTGAGTTAACCCAGAAGCAGAAAGAGTCAAATGGTATATGCTCACTTATATCTGCATACTAGCCCAATGGGCATGTCCCATGAAAGTATTCACTTACCAGGAAACTGGGACAGAGGGGAGGACATCCTATTGGGACTCTAGATGAGAGAAGCATGGGAGAATAGCAAAGTAGAAGGATCCAGAGGGTCCTAGAAACCTACTAGAAGAACATTATGATAGGCAGATTTGGGCCCAGGGGTCCTGCTCAAACTATGGCACCAGCCAAGGACAATTCAGGCGTAAATTTCAAACACCTACCCAGATCTACCCAATGGACAGGACATTCTCCACAGTTGAGTGGAGAGTGGGGTATGACTTTCACACGTACTCTGGTGCCTCATATTTGACCATGTCCTCTGGAGGGGAAGACCTGTTGGCATTCAGAGGAAGGATAGCAGGTTACCAAGAAGAGACTTGATACCCTATGAGCATATAAAGGGGGAGGAAGTCCCCCTCCAGCACAGTAATAGGGGAAGGGAATAAGGGGCAAATAGGAGGGAGGGAAGAATGGGAGGATACAAGGGATGGGATAATCACTGAGATGTAACAAGAATAAATTAATTTTTAAAAAGTTAAAAAAAATTAAAATCAGAAAAAGTGAAAGCTCTGATATGTTTGTTTTTAGGAATATGTAAGGTTTTGACTAAGATTTTTCAAGATTACTAAAGTTTTTAAAATTAGAAACCACCTAAGCTGTTCATAGATTAACTAACACAGTTTCTAAAACAATCTTTAAGAAGAGAAAATTCTGAGACCTCAAAGTAATAAATTGATAGTTTTTTCCCAACTACTGAGTTCAAGAAACCATTTCATCTGTTTTTTAACTTTTTATTATTTTTAATAAAATTTTAGGTAATGATAGTTTCATTTCTTTTGGAATTTTATGAAAAAACTGAAACAAAACCAAAATAAGGTGGAATGAAAAGGATGAATAATGAGAGGGAAAGAAGAAATTGTAGATAGAAGGAACAGAAGGAGAATAACTGAATTAATCAAATTGGAGATGTTTAAGCTGAGCATGCATAATAAGAATATATTTGTGAGAAAATACATTTGCTGTTTATTACTGAATTATACATAGTTTTCAATTATAGATTTTAAAACATCAGCTAAGATTGATAATTGAGAAAAGGTAACTGCAAACAGTTCAGGTGTTTCACCTCGAATTATCAATTTCTATCTTTTTATACTTGATAAAAACATGCAATGATTCTAAGTAAATACAATTTAATGAACAATATTAAGAGAATACTATATAAATGGAAGATTTTGCATTTAAGTATGTCATCAAGTGACATAGCTTATTTCCTATTCTTATGATTTCAATAATCTCTATTGCTTATGCCATTTTGTAATTATACATATATATGTATATATATATATATATATGATAGATAGATAGATAGATAGATAGATAGATAGATAGATAGATAGATAGTTCTGACTTTTAGCTTTTGTATATGGTCTACAATTTGATATTTTGGCCCTAAACTTATAGTAAATGTTTTTCTAGAACTAATGTTAGCTTTTATGTTTAGGACATCAGTTTAGATAGTACATAAAGAAGTTGGACATCATGCATTATGATCTAGTTGGAATACAGACATACCCTTACTATTCATCTTTAATCCTTGGCTGGAATACAGACACATTCTTAGGACACACTTTTAATAACAAAAAATAAAGTCCAACTGAGTTTCAGACAATGTGTTGATTCAGAGAAAGGTTTATTAAAATGAGCCAGAGAAAGGATATTTCCAATTTCACAAGAACAGACAGTACTCTGGTGCCTCATATTTGACCATGTCCCCTGGAGGCAGAGACCTGGTGGCACTCAGAGGAAGAACAGCAGGTAGCCAAGAAGAGACTTGATACCCTATGAGCATATACAGGGGGAGGTAATCCCCCTCAGGAACAGTCATAGGGGAGGGGAATAAAGGGAAAATGGGAGGGAGGGAAGAATGGGAGGATACAAGGGATGGTATAAACATTGAGATGTACCAAGAATAAATTAAAAAAAAAAGAATATGAGGAAATAAAACACACACACACACACACACACACACACACACACACACACACACACACAAACAGACAGGAAAGGGCAGCTACTTAAGAGCCACATAGAGAGAAAAGGGAGGAGGAGAGTACAGTGCAGGAACACAGTTCAGTGTAGTTTGGTGCAGTTCAGTGGAGTGCAATTGAGTTCTGGCAGCTTAATTTGTGGAGTTTTGAGGCAGTATTTTTCAATCACAGAAATTCAGTGAGAAGAAGAGAGAAGCCAATTTGAATCAGTTTGACTGGAGAGGAATATGAGCCAGAACAGCTGAGTGTAACCAGCCAGTCAGAGTCCAGAAAAAAATGGAAATATGAATTTATTCAGTACTCTCAGAGGATGAAATCATTCTGTGCCTAGGATAGCAGATAGCTGAAGCTGTAAAGGTGCAGTAAGAGGCAAGATACCAGTAGCTGAAAATTCAGTTGTTGGCACCGTTGAAGAAAATCTTCACAGTCCATTACATGTAGAAAATAAACGTATTCAGACACATGCCCATTTACATAAATTCTAAAAATTATTTAATTTGTAAAATATAAGAATAGAATTCTTGTCAAAAGAAGTATGTGTTTTCTGTCAAGTTTTAGCAAAGACTGGTTGTAGCCTCTTTAATGACAAGACTACCAAGGAGTGATTACAAAAAATATTTTCACTCAAATAATTGGAAATTAATTTACATTTAATTTACTATTAGTAATTTGCCTATTTTTGTCTCTGTGTGCATATGTGTTATTACATGCCAGGAAAGGTACCTGATACCCTGGAGGAGCAGTAACATGAGATTGTGTACCTTGTAACATAGTTGCTAAGAGACAGTCAGAATTCTTCTGGGAGAACATCATGAACTCTTAACCACTGATCCATCTCTCCAGTTCAATAATTAGGAATGTTATAATAGTATTGTAAATTACATGTAGCCTATTATAGTATATGACTATAACCCATTACAAGTCAAATATTTTGTAATCGACTATTGTCTTAACTAAATTTCTATTGCTCTAATCAAGCACCAGTAATGAAGAAAACTGTAGATGAAACAATTTATTGGAGTCTCACAATTTCAGAGGCCGTCATGGCAAGGATCAGGGCTGGAGATAGGAAAGTATGCCATTATAATGATACCTTAGAGCTCCCATCTGGTCTGCAAGCACTAGTGAGACAAGGCTGACTGGGAAAAGCATGGGCTTCTGAAACTTCTAATTGCACACACAGTGATACACCTTCAACAAGGCCGTATCTCCTAATCCCTCCAAAACAGTTACACGAACTGGGAACCTAGAATGCAAATATTTGAGCTTAGGAAGTCACTCTTATTTAAACTACTACAAATTTATTTTAGCAAATGAAGAAAATGTTTGAGATTGATGATTATTTTATTTTGTTTGGCAGGTTTTCTTTTATAAGCAGATATGAGTCCTGTGTGTGTGTGTGTGTGTGTGTGTGTGTGTGTGTGTGTGTGTGTGTGTGTGTGTGTGTGTGTTTTCAGATGTTTTAGCCAAAATCTGGTAGCAAAACTATTATTAATAAGGTGAAAAGCAAAGTGAACTATAATGAGGAAAATAAAGATGAGAGAAGAGCAATAAGTGACCGAAGTCAATTATGCATCTGTTTTTGAGTTTGCAATACTCATTTATATTATTAAGAGGTTACAAACTAAAAAGGGAACTAGGGCAAATGAAATGCATTTTCCCTTGGTGTAACCGTTATACGGTAATGAGAGGCAATAAATGTAAAGAATAACATTAAATGAATATGGAACTAATTGTAACACAGCTAGGACGTGTGTGCTCCTGTGTGCTTGCCACTTCTAAAGAATAGCCTTATGATGAAGACTCCCTTCAGATTATCTATGGAATTTCTTAACGAATTTTTCTCAGAACAAGAAGAAGGAACTGGCCTTAAGTTATCTGCATCGATGAACAATGCAAATACTATTTTATTCAAATTCTAGAGTAATGCAGGATGTCAAAACTGCCCTTATTTTACTCAAAACAACTGTGATACAAGGGATTATATCATGCAGAGAAGTTAGCTCAGCTGAAGAACATCCAGACTTTCTGGAGTTTAAAATAGTGTAGCCCAGCAATGCTCCACAGAGTGTCAGAGAGGAAATATGTCATTCATTAGAGTTTCATGTCTAAGACAGTGAATCCTCCCAGTAATATTTTTAACATTTCATTTTTGTAATTTTATGATATCCTTTTCCTGCCCACTCTATGTCCTATTATAGGAAGAGGAAATATAAAACTTAAATTTGGCAGTCCTGCCCTCCAATGAAATCATCTAAATTTTCATTTATTTGCCTCGTAGAACTTAAAATCTCCTTAGCAATTAAGTAATCCACAACAGATCCTGTTTTGAAAAATACCAGCCACCTGTCTTCTCCCAAAGGCTGGGGTACTCAATAACAAATGCTTAGTATATCAATTCATTCCCCCAAAACAATTTGTTTTACCCAGGTTCCTCTTTATTCTTTTTCCTTGTCTTAGAGGACCCTCATAACATTTTATACTTCTTAAACACTTCCAGTATCAAAGGCAAGTTGTGTCTGAGTACATCAGACACAATTTAATAAGTTTCTATAAAATATTCTAAACAGTTAATAATTCTGAACTGTAGAATTGTGGCGTCATAAGCTTTTCTCTATTTAGAAGGCTTTTTTCAACCTTTAAAAAAGAGTTGGAAGTAAGATTCAAAGTTCTAGTAGGCAACACTCAGCTGTTAGACATTTGTGGGTTTTTTTTTTACATTTTTTATTAATTTATTCTTGTTACATCTCAATGATTATCCCATCCCTTGTATCCTCTCATTCTTCCCTCCCTCCCATTTGCCCCTTATTCCCCTTCCCTATGACTGTTCCTGAGGGGGATTTCCTCCCTCTGTATATGCTCATAGGGTATCAAGTCTCTTTTTGGTAACCTGCTGTCCTTCCTCTGAGTGCCACCAGGTCTCCCCCTCCAGGGGACATGGTCAAATATGAGACACCAGAGTTCATGAGAAAGTCATACCCCACTCTCCACTCAACTGTGGAGAATGTTCTGTCCATTGGCTAGATCTGGGTAGGGGTTTAAGGTTTACCACCTGAATTGTCCTTGGCTGGTGCCTTAGTTTGAGCGGGACCCCTGGGCCCAAATCTGCCTATCATAATGTTCTACTTGTAGGTTTCTAGGACCCTCTGAATCCTTCTACTTTGCTATTCTCCCATTCTTCTCTCATCTAGAGTCCCAATAGGATGTCCTCCCCTAACCTTTTGTAATTAGGCAGTGTATGTGCTTTTAATTATCCTTAATAAATTAAGTATATTAATGAGCTGGAGATGTTAAAGTATACAGCAAGGATACTGTAGATTATGTATAAAAATAATAAATTTGATTTTATTCTTTTTGGTATTTTTTTTAGGTTTTTTGATTGTTTGATTTTTGTTTTGGGTTTTCAGGGCAGGGTTTCTCTGTGTTATAGCCCTGTCTGGCCTGTACTGGAATACTCTGTGTAGACAAAGGTGGCTTTGAACTCACAGAGATCCACCTGCCTCTGCTTCCCAAGTGCTGGGATTAAAGATGTGTACCACCATGTCAAGTTTTAAAAAGTTAATATTTTCAATGATGGTTTGAACTTGATTGAAAACATACCTGAATTTATAATTACCCAGATATTGCTGAAGCACATTCTGGTGTATATGTGAAAGGTTTTCCTGAGAGAACTAGCTGAGGAGAGAAAAATCTATCTTGAAGGCGAGTAACATCACCATATAGCCTAAGAGCCCAGAGAGAATAAGAGAAGAAAATGTATAAGGTCAACATTTACCTCTGCTCTCAAGGTGCTTCCGTTCAGCAGCTGCCTTACAGTCCCACACAACTGGGATGCATTCTACACAGAAAATGGGGCCAAGCATTATGAACAGAAGGATCTAATATCATAATAAAAATAAATCTGTCCTCTCTTACATTGCACACCAGGTTTTTGTGCAAAGCAACAAAAATTTAACCAATATACCTGCCAAATTTGAAAAGGATAAGGCACCATTTGACTAAAGTAGGATAATATTCTGGATATTTTACATTTTAGGGTTTTAATTTTTAATTTACATTTTATATTTTAAATTGTTAAATTTAAATTAATCAATAGTGACACAAAAGCCCTACTAATAAAAAAGAAATGAACTTGACATATTAAATAGCTAATTTTATATTAAAGAATAATAAAGAGAAAAGAAAATGAAAATGAGGAAGAGAGGACAAAATTGAGGGAGGGAGAGAAGGAAGAAGTTGGAACAACAACAGATCCTGGAAGAGAGTTCTGAGGGTGAGACCACATTTCAAATGTATTAGTGAAATTAATAAGTTAATGTGATAATAATGGTCAGGATTTCACAAAAGAAATAAAGACATATATATGAAGTAAAACAAAATGAATTCCGTAGTGGTAGGCTTGAGTGTAAGCATGAACTCAAGGTTTCCATGTGTTTTGTATATAAGCATGTATATGTATGCATGTGAGCATGCATGTTACATTCATATACAGAAGCTTCTATGTTGTACAAGTATATTTTCTTCTTCTGTGTGCTACTACCAGGAACCCAGTGGCTGAGCCCTTGGAAACAACAAAGACAAGCCTTTCTCAGATCTTGATACTAATATTATCATGACATTCATTAAAGCTTACATTATTCACCAGAATTTCAAATCTAACAGTAGATTCCAGGTTCAGAACAAGTGTCAGTAAAGACCATTGAATTATGTGGATATGGGAAAAAAGCTTCTTAAGTCAGGGAAGAAAAGGACAAAATAATTAAAAACAAAAATGATCTTGCATTGCAGAAGCTACCAGGGAAATTTAACAATTTCCCAAATTCAGACACGAAACAAAGACTGGAACCAAATCTAGCACTTCAACAAAAATCAGAGTCCATGTTATTCATGCATACAACAATGGATGGATAGAAAGGGAGACTTCTTCCAATATCAGAATGCTGACAGATGATAGAGTCTTATGCATCATCAAGTGATGTTCACAAGTTTTTATATACATACTCATATGTTTAAGTCATGAGATAATAATCATTGAATATAACTACATTTTTCAAAAATGCTAGGCACAGATTTATTTTAGTTGAAAACGTGAACATTAGTGAATTATACAACATTCAGGTACAAGACAAGTAGAACACCTGCCATCCCATCCCTAGGAGGAGGAAACCAAGTCTAGTGAAAAAATTACATTTTCCTCTTCTCACTCAGATTTGTCCTAAGACAACATTTTGTAATAATCTTGATCTGATGGCAAAAAAAAAAGTTAATTTGATGAGGGTGAGAGCTACATTCGTCATTGAGAATAAAGATAAATGTTCAGAAATAGGAATTATGCTAGTTTAGTAAAGTGGCAATTGAGGTTATATAAATCATATTTTGTATGACTGAGTGTGTGTGTAAAACAACAATTGAAGAAAAAGAGGCAACAACTTTTTTTCATTTGACAATCTTTTCTCGATATTTTTGACTTTTTATTTTACTTTATTTTTTACATATACATTTATATTATTACACACATATACAACAGACTACCTATAGCAACAAGAACCATGACACAATCAGGAATTATATAAACGTTACATTCTTAGTGTTTTGGCTATTTGTATTTGACAGCCTTGAAGAAGCCATTTTGCCTATCTTGGTGCATCTAAATTTCAGAATGTAAATAAAACTGTAATTGGATCTTAAAAGATCATTTATTAAATAGACTATTGGATTTGGATGACATCATCATCATCATCATCATCATCAATTTGTTTTTAAAATAATTTTAAAATTTTATTTATTTTAATGCCAATCATATCCCTCTCACTTGTCTCTTCCCAGCCCCATGCTCCCTCCCTCTTTCCCCCTATCCACCTCCCCTAGTCCTCAGAAAGGGGAAACCTCCTTCTCTACCAACTGATTCCAGCTTATCAAGTCTCACTAGGACTGCCTGTATCCTCTTCCTCTGTGGCCCGGCATGGCTGTCTAGACATAGGGAAGTTATCAAAGAGCAAGCACCAGAGTACATGGCAGAAACAGCCCCTGCTTCCCTTACTTGGAGATGCACATGGAGACAGAGCTGTCTATCAGCTACATCTGAACAGGGGCCTAGGTCTTCTTTATGTATGTTCCTTGTTTGGTGCATCAATCTCCACAGGATCATCTGGTCCCGGATTTGTTGGCTCTGTTGGCCTGCCCCCTCCAGTTCCATTTATGCCACCCCACTCTTTTATAGGGATCCTTGTACTTTGCCCAAAAATTACTCATGAGTCTCAACATCTGCTTTTATCTCCTGTTGGGTGGAGTTGTTCAGAGGGTATCTGTTGTAGGCTCTCATCCTGTAGCTTCTCTTCTGTAGCTTCTGGTGCCTCATCTATTTGTCGTTCAGAATGAAAATTAAGCATCCTCCCTAGGATGCTTGTTACTTAGCTTCACAGATCTGTGCATTTGTAGTATGGTTTTCCTGTATTATATGGCTAATATCCACCTATGAGTGAGTATATAAAATGCATGTCCTTCTGGGTCTGGGTTACCTCACTCAGGATGATCTTTTTCTTATCCATGTCTTTGTCTGCAAATTTCAAGATTTCCTACTTTTTAGTAGCTGAACAATATTCCATTGTGTAAATGTACCACAATTTATTTACCCATTCTTTAGTTGATGGGCATCTGTGCTGTTTTTAGATTCTGGCTATTATGAATAACACCACCATGACTATAGTTGAGCAAATTTCCTCATTGTATTGTGGAGCATCTTTTGGGTATATGTCCAGGAGTGGGATAGCTGGATTCTATTCCCTGGATGTCACTTTTTTGAAGCTACTAGCATGTGTCACTTGATACTATTAGTTATGTTTTATAGAGGAAGTTTAATCTAGCAATATGACTACTTTAAAGAGCTATGCTATTCAAAGTCCTAGTTCTGTCTGATACAGATAGAATACAGACACACCCTTAGTACACACATTTATTCCTTATGTCTGGAATACAAACACACCTTTAATACCTAAGAATGATGTCTAACTAAGGGGAAGACAAAATGAAAAAATCAGAGAAAGATTTCACAGAATGAGTCAGAGGAAAGATAAGCCCAACTTTCAGGAGAGCAGACAGGAAAGAAAAGCTATATAATGGCAGTGCATGGAGAGAGAGGAGTTGAGTTTGGTTCAGTTCAGTTTAGTGTATTTGAGTTCATGCAGTTCTTTTAAGTTCCATTCAGTTTGCTTAGTCAGTGCAGTTCAGTCCATGGAGTTCAGAACAAGTTACTGCAAGCTAAGGAATTCACTGAAAAGCAGAGAATCATCTTGCAGAGAAGTTTTGAGCCAGAAAAGCTGAGCTGAAACCACCAGGACATTTTCAGAAAAAAACTAGGAAGGGAGACCCAGCACTTGGGTCTCAGAGGCTGAAAACACCTAGGGTTTAGTTAGCAGATGGAGGCAGGAAGTTGAAGCATTCAAGGTCGGGGCTTGCAGAAGATTAGATTTTTGTGGGGGCTAAAAGCTTCCAGTCCTAGGGCTATTTAGATAAAAACGCTCTGGGCTACATTGATGGATTTCCGTATATTAAACCATCCCTGCATGCCTGGAATGAAGCCTACCTGGTCATGATGAATGATATCTTTGATATGTTCTTGTATTCGTTTTGCGAGTATTTTATTGAGTATCTTTGCATCATGTTCATAAGAGAAATCGGTCTGAAGTTCTCTTTTTTTGTTGGGTCTTTGTGAGGTGAGAAAAATATAGGGGATAGGGAAGTAAGTGGATCCAGAGGGTCCTAGAAACCTACAAGAGGAACATTATGATGGGTGGATCTGAGCCCAGGGGTTCTGCTTGATCAAAGGCACCAACCAAGGACAAAACAAGCAACCATCATCAAACCCCTACCCAGATCTAACCAAGGGACAGAACATTCTCCACAGTTAAGTGGAGACTGGGGACTGACTTTCACAGGATTTCTGGTGCCCCATATTTGGCCATGTCCCTTTGTTGGGGAGGCCCAATGGCACTCGGAAGAAGGATAGCAGACTACCAAGAAGAGACTTGATACCCTAGCACCATATTCAGGGGGAGGAGGTCACCTTTGGTCACAGTCATAGGGAAGGGGGATTGGGGTGAAAGTGGGAGGGAGGGAGGAATGGGAGGATGTATGGGATGGGATAGAAAATGAGATGTAATATGAATTATTTTATCTTTCAATAAAAAGTGTTAAAAAAATGCTCTGGGCTCAGTTCAAGCCATGTATTCATAGCATGTGTATGGCTCTCATCTCATGCCCCCATCATATGAAATAAAAACAACATATATCTTATTTTCATTATCTGAATATTTCATTTAAATTACAATAATCTACATGTCATTTCATGTCTTTAATGGTGTGCATAAAAAAGAGTGAATAAGATTAAAAAATTTTACAGGCCACTGTGAAAGACATATTTTAATTCTTCATTTAGAAGAGAGCATTTTTGCAGATATTCTGCTGATTTTAATTTGGTGCATCTGGAAAATAAAGAATAGTGTTTATTTTTTATTTTAAGTAGTACTGATCCCATAGAAAATTTAATTTATATATTTATAAAGTTTTCATATGCTCTCGAGACAATTCTTTTGTAGAAGCATTCGGTGAAATGGTTCTGAATGATTAATGGAATTAAATTTTGCTTAATAGTTGATTTTGGTTATGAAAGTTTGATTAAGTGTTGAAGAATAAAATGAATCAAATAAGCAGTATAGTCTTTCATATTTCCTATGAATTGCTCACCTGTGGAGAGTCAGCTGTATAATAAATAGTTCCTCCAAATTTTTAAAACATAAAATTATTACTGTTCAGAATATGCCAATGCAATAAAAATAAAATTTTAATTATTTTAATGTTTGAAATGTTCCTTCAATTAAAGTATGTGAATTAAAAGTTGGCAAAATCACCAACATTGGAAAGATGCAATATATAATATAGAACTTAAAACAGTAATTTAATATACATTCTTGTTACTGAGATTTTTACAAAAAAAAAAAAAACCTTATGAAACTTTTTTGTTCTTTCACAAACTAATATAAAAGTCTTAAAATTCTTTAAACTTTGCTACAAATTGACAGATCTTCCAAAATCATATGAGACTCCTTAAAGGCCAAACCAAAAATATTTGGAAATAGGAATTTGGGAGATTAAATTAGGGTTAGTGAAGTCACGTGTTTGAGATTCTCACTGGTCATGTGATTATGATTTAATAAGAAGAGGATGGCTGCCTTTTTTTCCTTTTTATCCTTCTCTTAAATTAATAAACCAAGATAAAGCATGTGAAGAAATTGTAAGTTGGCCATTTTCACGTTATTGAAGTTTCCTTCTCACAACCTGAATCAGTAGGCCCTTATGAGCCCAAACTGAAAATGACTATGTTATACAAAATGTCTGTAAATCCTTTGGTATTTTCTCAAAACAAATAATTCATTTCATACTTTAATATTTCTGTTTATTGTACTATTTGGTATACAAAGAACTTTTTAACATGATATTATAGAAAACAATTTAGTATACTAATCTAAATATAGTTTTGGTAATATTATTAAGCAGCAGCACATATTTATTTAATCTAAAGTGTGAATTGAAAGTCAGATATTTACCTGTATTATAAACACTGGAGGTTAAATAAAAAATGAGAATATCTTCTGTCCTTAGAGGAAACAGATTATAGAGAACAAATTTGAAAACATATTAATATGGTGATAATTCTAAGGCAAAAATGAAAGAAGAGATGAGGGAAGGCTTTCAGGAGCTGAAGTTAGACTTAACATTAGCCATGTGAAGTCTTCAATTAAGCAATCATACATTGACAATTGAAAGAAAAGAAGTCATATGATAATGCAGGGCAACCATTTTGGACCCTGGAAGAACAGCAAATGTTAAGGCCTATAGATATTTTCTGCCTTTGTTTTCAGATACTTTCAAATATATTTGATAATGAACTTATTTTTGTTTTGTGGTAGAATGCTCAGAGGAAGGACAGCAAGTAGCCAAGAAGAGACTTGATACCCTATGAGAATATATAGGGGGATGTAATCCCCCTCAGGAACAGTCATAGGGGAGGGGAATAAGGGGAAAATGGGGGAGGGGGGAGGAATGGGAGGATACAAGGGATGGGATAAACATTGAGATGTAACAAGAATAAATTAATAAAAAAATGAAAAAAAATATGATATCTCAATCTACCTAACCTAGCTCTTATTTCTCTTTGTAATAACTAAGTTTTTATTTCTTTTAAGGTATAGCTTCTCACTTCCTGTGTCAGGATAGCACAGCCAGCAAGCAATAGCCCTGTTTCAGAATCATAGCTTGTTTCTGCCTTCGTGTCACCACTTCGCCTCCTCTTTCTGCTGCTAAACACCCACACACATTTCTGCATGGCAATCCTACAGAATTTCCATTTTCCAGGACAAGGTATTAGTGAATTTCATTCTCAGGATTTATGGAATTATTTTGCTATAACATAAGAAATTGTAGAATTGTTGCAATACATTTCTTAGGATTCCTCACTCTATTCACTCCAGATAGCACCGACAACAGACACTACCATTGACCTTTGGAGGCGTTGGCCTGCTTCCTTAACTCTAAGCTTACTGGGAATACGAAGGGTGACATATCTGAAGGAATTCTTACAGGTCCATGAACTTCCAGGACAGCAGCATCACTGAAAAACCAACCACTGCAGGTTACAACTCACAAAGCCTGAATCAATAAAGACAACTGAACAACTTTTAGTAATAGATGAAACAGTAATCACTTTCTTATTACCAATGTTTTACCACTTATATAATTTCAGGGAGGAGCCTTTGAGGATTTTACACTTGGTGAACTTCCTGGTTCTCATAGGTTCCCTTTTTGTCTCCTATATAGAAATGTGTTAATTTTTAGGAAACATATTCAAAAGAGTGTTGAAAACAAACAACGATAACAATATTATTATGTTAATGAATGATAACCCTTTTAATAATGTAATACAAAATATTTTGATGAGAAAATCCATAAGCATAAAATAACTTATTTATACCCAAATTAATTTAAGATAGAATAAAACTGTATTTTGATAAAAATAATGCAACTGTCTAACTGCATACATTTTCCTTTGCTTAAATACAGTTAAATGATTTTTGACAGTATTCCATTGTGTATATTTACCATGGTTTCTTGAAATTTGCAAACAAATTTGTGGAAATAGTAATGATCATCCTTAGGGAGGTAACTGGGACCCAGAAAAGCATACATGGCATATACTCATGTATAAATGGATATTAGCCCAACATAGATGTCCTCTGAGAGACTCCACCCAGAGGGGTATCGGGACAGATATTGGGTCTCCATGCTGGACTCTGGGTGAAACAGTGAAAGCGGGATGGAAAAATGGAGGATTGGAAGGAGCCAAGGGTTCTGGAGTTCTTCAAGCAGATCATCAAGGCTGGGAAATCTGGAGCCAGGTTGAGGGGGGCTTAAACAGACTGTTGCACTAACTGAGGGCAATGCATGCAGCAAATCTAGACTCCCTGTTCAAATGTAACCAGTGGACAGCGCATTCTCCACTGTTGTGGCGGAGCAGAGACTGCCTCTGACATGAACTCTGGTGCCCTTGATTTGATCATTTCCCCTTGGCACACAGAAGAATGGGAAGCAGGCTATCTGGATGAGACATGAAAGGCTTTGGTCTTATGGTGGGAGAGGTGGGCTGCTTCTGTCAGAGGTCTAGGGGAGGGGAGTAGGGCTGAAGAGGGATAGAGGATGGAAAAGAGAAGATACACGTGAGGCGATAACAATCTGGATGTAATCTGAATAAATTATAATAAATTAAAATTAAAACAGAAAACGTATATTTCAATGAAACTTTACATGGCATCAACAGAAAATCCTTTGATATTGACAGGGTAAACATTGAAGCCCAAAATTATGAATTTTAAAGGTCATTCTTTCTTCACCTTTCACTACCAAAGAAAGTAAAATATAAAGACAGAGACATAAAACTATTTATTAAGAAAGACAATTTTTTGTAACATTATAAAGTTAATGTTTGTTTCTAATCAGATATAAAGTGGCAACTAAAAATAATGGCCTTAAATTTCCAGATGAAATTGCCCTCCACTTTAAATATTGCAATTTCCTGCTATTTGAAAGAGAAAGTCAAATAGATAATATATTCTCAATGTTGTAAGCAATGGCACACACAATAATTTGCACTATGCGTAGCCTACGTTTGCCATTTTTCAGTATCAGGTTTACATGTCACTGCTCCTGTCAAAGTTGACCTGGATTTATGCTCCTCAAGTACTGTTTTCTACTTGAGACCTTGAAAGGGCTCTTAGTGCACTTCTGAGTATTAATAGATTATAATGTACTTTGTGTTCAATGGAAAGCTCCATTAGTTTCATCACCATATTTCATGTGTAAACATCTCCTGAAGGTTCTTATCTGCTAAATATTGGCAAAAATAAAACAATGAGAACAAACAAATCTTGTTAGCCTGTAAATCAATTTGGTTTTGCACTTATAGATTCTTCTGACATATTAATACTTTTTGGAAAATTATTTTGCCTCTTAACTTTTCCATAACATTGAAGGTATACAAAGAATGTGAGTGATTGTCACTGAAAAATCCCACAAGGTTTATTGTATTAAAAAGCAGATTTTTCTCCAATTGGGCCAGCATTGGTTGCACATATCCTCAATCTCTGCATTATTTTTGTCCCTGCATATCTTGTAGGCAGGGTAAATTTTGGGTCGAAGTTTATCTGGGTGGGTTGGTGTTCCCCTCCCTCTGCTAGACTTGTCTACTTAGAGGGTGTCCTCTTCAGGCGTAATGGCACTACTACTAAAAGTCTCTGCTAGAGTCCCTCTCATATCCTCCCAGGATATGAGACTTAGGTCTCTAGCTTGCTACAGAGATGCCTCTACTCACAGTTTCACATTTTTTCTAGGCCTTCTGTTTTCTCACTTCTACTCTGGCCAGGTCTGATCTCCACCCTCATATATAACTCTGCAGGCACTTTCTCAGCCAATTGGGAATAGTTCTACCTCAAGACCCAGCTATACCACTCTGGGTGCTTATACCTGAAAGATGATTCACCATATATCGCCACTCAACTGTGTTCTTAGCAGCTTTATTCATAATATCCAGAATCTGGAAACAACTTAGATATTCCTCAACTGAAGAAAGGCTAAAGAAACTGTGGCACACTTGCAAAATGGAATACTACTCAGCTATTAAAAACATAGAAGTCATGAAATTTGAAGGCAAATGGATAGAGTAGACGTGATCATCCTGAGTGAGGTAACTGAGACCCAGAAAATCGTGTGTACTCATTTATAAGTGTACTTTCGCCATACAGTATGTGGTAAATGTACTACAGTTCACAGGCACAAAGAAGATAAGTAACAAGAAGGATCCAAGAATGAATGCTGAAATCTCACTCCGAAGGGGAAATAGACTAGAGAGAAGTAATGGTTCATGAGAGGGAACAAGGTAGGAAAGGTAACACCCCTGGCACATTAATGATACTCCATTATCCTTGAATACTGGAGCCTAGCATAGTTGTTCTCTGGGTGGCTGTACTCAGCCATTCACAGCCCAACATTGGTTGGAGCACAGAGAAGCTAAGAGAAGAAAAAGGGGAAGTATAGAAAGCCTCAGACGGGACAGTAGCTCTATAAGAAGACCAACAGAGCCAACTAACCAGGGTCCAGGGGAGCCTGTGGAGACTGAAACTCCAAACAAGGACCACACATGAGCTGGACCCAGGCCCCCTACACAGATGTAACCAAAGGGCAGCTCAGTCTTCATATTGTCCCCTACTAAAGGAAATGGGAGTTGACTGTGACATGGATTATGTGGCCTACTTTTCGATCACTTTCCCAGGCAGGGCTACCTCGCCAGGCCACAGGGCAAGATGTTGCTCTCAATCTTCATGGGACATCATATGCTGGTGTGGGTCGGGTTGGGGCCTCACCTTCTCTGAGGAGTAGGGTGGGGGGAATAGTGGAACCAGGGAGGAAGGGTGAGGCCAGAAGGAGAAGAGGAAAGGGGCTAATGACAGGAGTGTAAAATGAATGATTAATAATATTTAAACATTTTTCTAAGAGATTTATGGTTCATCAAGGGATCAGTGAATGTACGCTTGATTATTGAGTAACTGAACCTGACTATACAAGCTGGGCTGGTTCTACTAATTTGCTCTATGCTTATGGGACAGCAAGGACAACTTTCATTCAATTTTCTTATTTTCTCACTGAGCCAGGTTTTTACATAATTCTTATTCATTTTTTTTCTGAGGAAATATGAAATATAACTGACTTAACCTATTGTTACTTCATTTGCAAACTACCTTCAAATAGGACACATACTCAAATCTTATTCAATAGAGTAAGACAGTCAATAGATGAAGACACGGGCATTATAAAGCTATAGTGAAGATGTGAATGCAGAAATGTATAAATTTGGGGGTAATCATTCATTCTCAAGTGCTCCTAATAAAAATTAAAACAAAGTAATGAGGCTTAACTAATTATGAAACATAATATGCACCAGATAAAACTGGAGTTTATATGCAATGATACAAGATATATATTGCACAATACTTATGAAATAAATAAAAATATCATGTAGTGTTTTCTCATTTCAACAAGTAATTTAAATAAGAGAAATATATACTATTAAAACTTCACTAATTTTGATTCCTATAACATTCTTTTAAAACATTATATAGAATTAGTTGTGGCACTTACTTAGAAATGAATTTTTGTCTAATGTTCCAGTTAGATATGATAATGCTGTGTTATAAAGGAGAAAAGTGAGTTAGAGAATACAGGCACTGTGCCCAAAATCATGGATTAGATTTAAACTTATAGTTTTTTCACAAAGTAACTATCCTGTAGGTATTTACTTATCTATGTGTCATTACAGTCAGATTTCAAGCACTTCAAAGCTCATGCCAAGTATTAGCTTTGATTTGAGGTTACAGCAGGTTTGCGAAACTCAAGAAATTTTTTTGAAAAAGTAAGAAAATATTTCCAATACTCAATTTATGGCAACAGCTATTAAAATCTGCAACAGTTTTAGTTCATACACAAATTTCAGTATTGCATTTCCTTAGAAATTCATATGATATCCATTTTCTTGTGTTTAGGCATCTATTTAAAGGAAATTGAAAAACACATAAAAACCATTATATCACTTATTCAATATGTATTTATTCTGATTGCGTAAGTTAATAGCTGTATTAACATATCTTTGCCAGTGATGTATTGACTTAATGTTTTCAACATAAAGACACATTTTGAATCTTATATACAAACTAATTTGCTCATGAGTTCAATAATGTAACTTTCTAATATATCTCAAGAAAGAAATAAACATACAGAGTATATGAAGCTTCACATAGCATTTTGACACCCTCAGGGGACAAAGCAACATTCCAGAGTAATATGCAAAATTTTTGCAGAAGTAAAGAAAAATAGAAAAACATTGCTTTCAAATGTTCTGCACATTAATTCACATGGGAGCACTGTAATTCAAATTGTAACTGAAAATGAAGTGTGGGTGAGCTATGGACATGTCTGAACTGTTATCAAATTGGCTTGAACAATTTTCAATAGCAAGCATTTTTAGCACTCAGTAGTATGTGGAGCTAATTTCAGTTTGTCACTCCTTTTTAAACTCAGAAGTTTCTTTATCATCAAATCTGTCGCACAAATCGCAACTTTTCTGAGGTGTGTGAAAGTGGCACTTAAAGTCCAGCTTCACTTTTTTTTTTCTGGCTATAAAGGGCCTTGTTCCACAGAAGATCTAGTTGTGCAGAACTGTCTGTACTTAGACAGCTTTACCGATTTTGTCTAGGAGTCCCATGCATCAGAATAGAATGGTTCAAGTTCGCCCATAGAAGATGCTGCCCTACAGACTGACATCTCTGGACTCATAGAAGAAAATGATAATTTAAGAAGGATAGTAGACTTGGAAGGCCTAAGTAAAGGTCTATTGTAATTGTCTCCAGCAATTTGCCACTGAACAGTTATTAGAGTACCAGTCTAACTTTACTTGAACTGAGGAAGGCAGGATGGAAATGATAGTGCCCACATATACTGTAAGAAAGAGAAGAGATGTGCGGATGAAGAACAACAGAGAATATTTGCCACAGCCCACCCATAGCTAATTTGAGGGGACATATGTGCAGACAAATACCTTATGCTAAGGACATGGGTGGGAAATAAGTGCAAGACTTAGACTATAAAACCTTTATCGGGACTACCATGGGGAAATATTGTGCTAGGAGGAGCCCAGCCATCCTTATCAATAGACCAAACCTTATGAACTAAAGCCACTACATCTCCATCACCAGTCCAGTGACAAAGGCACTATCTCCACAACATTTCTACGCTGTTCAGTGGTGGAGCAAGAACCAGAGCTCCAGCTACTAAAGGATAAAAACCACAGGAACTAGTCTTTGCCTAAACCGCTGTGGTAAGTATCAATACTGGATCTGTTGACAAGTCAGGGTTCACAGACGGAGACTCTAGGGTCTGTTTAACAGAACAAACCAATCCATATTTGGACTTATAGTGGAACTAGAGCAAAATCACCCTCAACAAAATAAATACTAGTTACTTTTCATGTCACTGTGACAAAACATTTAATAGAAACTGTTTAAGGAGCTACAGATATATTGTGGCTAAAGGTTCAAGGGAAATTGAGCAATTTCATGACACCTGGAGCTGTCTGTAGCAAAAGTAATATGTGATATGCCTGTTCAAATAGCAGAGATTCAAAAAATAGAGGCGTCAAACAGAAAACAAAAGTGGATCTCTCCTTCAATGCTACTGACAGTAAGTAACGGCAGCTAGCTCGTTTGTTGGTCCCAAACATCCCATAACCTCCCAAGAGAGAAGCTGGCTGGGGACTCGGTTCAAATTATAAAATATGTAGATATCTGTGTCTATGACACTCAAATGTCAGGTAGTGCTAAGAATTCTGCGAAGAGACAACAGCTATGTCCATCTGGTGCCATGTAACTTAGTATAGTCATTACAGAAATGCCTTACAGAATTTCATCAAAAAATTAAATCACAATACATTCATCTGTTCTAGTCATGGAGACATATATATATATATATATATATATATATAAAATCTGGCACTGTCACAGACCCAGCTATACCACTCCTGGGGCCTATACCTGAATAATTTTCCACCATACACAAGACCATTTGCTCAACTATATTCATAGCATCTTTATTTGTAATAGCCAGAATCCGGAAACAACCTATATGTCCCTCAACCAAAGAATAGATACAGAAATTGTGATATATTTACACAATAAAATACTACTCAGCTATTAAAAACAAGGAAATCTAAAATTTGCAGACAAATGGATGAAACTAGAAAAGATCATCCTGAGAGAGATAACCGAGACCCAGAAAGACATGTGTGGTATATTCTCACTTACAAGTGGATATTAGGTCAACATAGATGTCCTCTATGAGGGGATCTTGACATGTACTGGGACTCTGGGTGAAATCCTGAAAGTGGTATGGAAGAATTGGGGGATAGAAGGACCCTGAGGGGTTAGGAGCTCCAGAAGGAGACCATCCATGGCATATGGGTTTTTTGGTATAGTGTTTTGTTTTTCAGAGAGGTGATTTCAAAACAGGGTCTCACTATATAGTTCTGGCTGTCCTGGAGCATAGACTAGGCTGGACTGGAAATCACAAAAATCTACCTGCTCTGCCACTTGAGTACTGGGATAAAAGGTGTGTGCAACTAAGCCTGGCTTTTACATCTTCAAATGTATAATATTATTCCTGAAGTGTGTATTATAAAGAAATAATTAAAGACTAACATCAATAAATGTATCCTTTTCCATATCTAATGAGATGATCATCTGTTTTTTTTCTTTCAGTTTGTGTGGTAGAGTGTGTTGATGGATTTGTATATGTTGACCCACCCCTGCATTACTGGAATGAAGCTACTTGATCATGGTGGATGATGTTATTGATGAGTTCTTGCATTAAGATTGTGAGGGATTTTTATTAAATATTTAATAGTTTTATTAAATATTAAATAGTTCATGAAGGATATTGGAGAGGAAATTATCTTTTGTGGCTGAGTCTTTCTATGGTTTAGGTAGTAGGGTAACTATAGCTTCATAAAATGAGTTTGGCCATGGTCCTTCTACTTTGGCCATGGTTTTCTACTTTGTGGAATAGTTTGAAGCACATTGGTATTAGCTCTTCTTTGAATGTCTGGTAGGATTCTGCTGTATTACTACCTTGCCCTGGGATAATTTTATTTTGGAAAATATTAATGATTGCTTTAATTTCCTCAGGGGCTTCAATCCTATTTATTTGTTAACATGATATTGATTTAATATTAGTAAGTGGACTCTATCAAGAACATCCTACATTTCATTTAAAATTAGTGGGTTTTTTTTTATTTTTATTTTTTTTGGAGTATAGGATCTTAAAGTAAGACCTGATCATTCTTCAGATTTCTTCAGTGTCTTCAGATTCTTTTTATGTGTTATATCTGCCTTTTTATTTCTGATTTTGTTCACATGTATATTATCTCTCTACGTTTTAGTTAGTTTGTCGAACAGATTATATATCTTATTGTTTTTCTCAAAGAACAAACTTTTAGATTCATAGATCCTTTGTATTGTTCTCTTTGTTTCTAATTTATTAACACCCTTTATAATAAATATCTTGGAGGGAACAAGTCCCACACCTAAACATAATAAAGGAAATATATAGCAAGATGATAGCCAGCATTGAATTAAACAGAGAGAAAATTAAAGCAATACCACTATAATAAGGGACAGGATAAAGATAACTCTCACCATATCCATTCAATATAGTACTTAAAGTTATAGATAGAACAATAAGTCAACTAAAGGAGATCAAGGGGATACAAACTAGAAAGGAAGAAGTCAAAGTATCGCTATTCGTAGATAATATGTATTATACGGAAGTGACACCACAATTTCCACCAGAGAACACCTACAGATGGTAAATTCCTTCAGCAAAGTGACTGGATACAAGATTAATTAAAAATAAATATCTATCCTGTATACAAATGACATATGGGCTGAACAAGAAATTATGGAAACTACACCCTTCACAATAGCCACAAATAATATAAACTATCTTTGTTTATCTCTAACCAAGCAAATCAAAGGTTTGGACATTACTAACTTGAAAAACTTCTATAAGGCAAAGAACATTGTCAATAGGGGTGGATCAACATATACAAATCTATCAACACAATCTACCATACAAATAAACTGAAAGAAAAAAAACAGATGATCATCTCATTAGATATGGAAAAGGATACATTTATTGATGATAATCTTTAATTTTAACTGAAAATGTTCATTCAGAAATAGCTCACCAATTCACTGTCTTTATAACATGCCTTAAAGTCTTTATTATTTCCTGTCAGTTCTACAACGTCTTCTATGTAAATTGTAAGCACACCCAAACATGCAAACACATGGACACAGTCATACATACACACACATGCACACTCATATTTTTTTTAAAGTTCAAAGTCTATTTCCATTATACCACTTCTGAGTGAATGTTGCATAGTAAATTTATGTGAGAGAAAGTATTTCTTTTCTTTTTTGCTTTTTTGAGACACGGTTTTCCTGTTTTGCCTTGGCTGTCCTGGACTCACTTTGTAGACCAGGCTGGTCTCGAACTCATAGCAATCTGCCTGACTGGGGTTAAAGGTCTGCACCACCATGCCTGGCTGAGAAAGTATTTCATATTGGATGGTAGCTCATTAGAACACAGGATGAAACATGGCATCTTTCAAGGAGCATCTTTAGGACTCAGAGGTAAACTTCTAGAATCTTCAGAAAGTCTTTGAAAGTGACTGAATACACTAGTCTTCTCACTAACCAAGCTTATAAAAGTAGGAATGGCTGCTGAAAGAAATTACTAGACCAAGAAAAAGGAGGAGAAGGAGGAGAGGAGGAGTAGAATACAGAGAAAGAGGAGGAAGAAGAGGAAAAGAAGAGGAGGAAAAGGAGGCAGATAAGAAGGAAGTGAAGGAGAAAGAGGAAAAAAGAATAAAATGAAAGAGCAGGAGGAGGAGGAAGAGGATGAGGATGAGGATGAGGAAGAGAAGGAGGAGGAGAAGGAGGAGGAGGAGGAGGAGGAGGAAAGAAGAGCAGCCAAAGTGCCTGGAATAGGCTCAGACCAACTGAGATGCAGAGATGCCTGGAATACATGCTGTCAATTCTGTCCAGCTGCCTACAAATTACATAACAAGCCTTTGTTTTCCAGCTTTCCTGAGCCATCCCTCATGTTGACCTGGCCTTTCGGAGATTCAGCTGTTTTTGTGCCATTCTTGTTCCTTTAAATAGCTCTACTAAATGTATTGGCTCATTACATTGTATTTAGGTGGTGTCCTTATGTTAGTCTACTCTTGGTCACTACCTAGAGTAAATAGATGCTTGTTTATATATTCCCAGGAATAATGACATACATTTTAAGTGCATAATTTTAAATGAATACAAATTTTGCAGGAAATGTAAACAAACATGTTCTTTTTGTTCAAACCAATAGTTTAAAAAATAAAGTATAGGAGACATATATAAGAGAAAATATAATTGAAACAATCTCTCATTGAAACACATTCCCTAAGTGTGAAATCTATTAAAAGAACATTCCAGCACTGACCAAACACAATCACATTTTTCCAGATTGTCATATGGTACTCCTTGAGTCAACTCATGTCAAAAAGACTGACAAACTGTATGTGACTAACACACAGAAATTCATCTGTATGTTACTTTCCTTGGAGAAATATGAACACAAGACTTTCCTTTATCTGACACCAGTGTAATATCTAAAAGGTCACACTCTCTTCCAAACAGAGAAAATAAAGCCAGTCCCCAGGTGTCACAGCTCAATATTTCTGTTTCTATCCTTCTAGTAATACAAGAAGACATTTTCTTTTAGATTATGACCTTGTAGTTTAGTTTTTTTAGTGGGTACTCTGAACACCTATATCAAAAAGGTTTTATTGTATGTACACTGACCTACTTGTATGCGAGTTCAGCTAAAAATAATTAACTTTATGAGAGGGGGTAAATAAATTATAAATATCTAAAGTATTTTGCTTTGCTCACAAATGTTGTTAGACATATAATCAAGCCTTGATATAGCTTCTTTGAGTCCTAGATACCAGAACACTGAGGTGCCATAACTCTGTGGAAAGATTCACTTTCACTAAGTGTAAAGCATTTAGTTCTTCAGATTTTATAGATATACTCAGGACATTATTTAATATATATTCAAGGCATTATTCTATAATAAAAGCAATTGTGCAGATTATTTCTAAAGATCCATTCCCCGATATAATATTTAAATTATTTTTTTCTGTACCCTCTCTAGCTCTAAAAAACAGCCTAGGTTCTATTACATTTATTAATAAGCTTTAAAAATTCTTAGCCATTCTAACCCAGCTATGCTGTTCTGGCCTACTTCCCAGCCATGTGTGCCATTACCTGCTAGCTTAGTCTCATCCTGCTGCTCAAGCTTCCTCTTTGTTCTCATGGAAACTCCTCATCTTCACCTCTTCTCCTCTCTCCAGGTGACCTCCTCATTTCCTGGTGAATTTTTCTCCTGAGATACTCCTGCTGGGATTACAAGTCCTGTCTCAAAATTTTTGCCCAGCTATTGGCTGTTCATCTCTTTATTAACTAATGAGATGGTAGAGAACACTTTTTACACAGCATTGAGACAGGAAACTTTCACAAGTAATGACAAGGCCTATGTCCAACTGTAACCAGATCTTGGGGCACAGAAATCAACTTTTGAATACACAGTGCACAAAATCATCCCCAAACAATCTCACCTGTGCTTAGTAACAAAGCATAAATAGATTGAAATTTGTAATATATTTGTAGCATGGGAGTTAAATGTTAGCAAACATTTATGCTTTTTTAAAAATATATTTCCTTATTTTAATGTCTATGAGTAGTTTGTGTTCACACACACATCTAGAAGTGAGCATCAGATGTGGTTGCTCGGAGTTGAATTCAGGATCTCTGGAAGAGCAGACAGTGCCCATAACCTCTGAGCCATCTCTCCAGCCCACATTTATGCTTTTTTTGTAATAGGGATTTGTGTTTAACTTAGCACAATATAATTTGCTTTCAGTGATTGAACCAACAAAATTTGTGGACCTCATTTTTTTTTTTTGCACATGATTTATGCAAGAGTCTGGTGCAAAATTTCATATCCGTTTTTTAAATGTGGAAGAATTACTCATATGAATATGTCTTGGGCTAGAGATATGGCTCAGTATTTAAGAGCATTTGCTCTTATTACAAAAGATACTGATTTGTATTCTAGCACACACATCAAGTACAGTTGTATTAAAAATATAGACAGAAAGGGAATATATATGAACTGGAGAGGAAGTGGGGAGGAATTAGAGGGAGAGGGAACTATATTCATATTATATTGTATGAGAAAAGAATCTAAGTCTAATAAAAAAGGGGAAAAGATCAAGTAATGTAACTTTCCAAAACCTTTTTAACTATTAATGTGAAACATTTTAAAAGACAAAACTATTACCCTGTGCATAGTAAGAGTTGGTGTTCTAAAATAAGCCTTAAAATTAGAAAAATATGAAACTCTTTTAAGAAATATAAAAATAACAAAATAAATTATGCATAAGACTTTTTAAATTTAAATATATATATATTAAATTGTCCTGATATAATATTAGAATGATTAGCTGCACAAACAAACTTTGCTAAAATCTTTAGATTCAAGTCAAATGTGGTATTTATAAAACATATGAAGGAAATTCTAAATTCTAGTGACATTTATCCTATTTTCATGTGCTAGAGAAAAAATTCATTGTATATGTAAATATATATATATATATGTGTGTGTGAGTGAGTGTGTGTGTGTTTGTGTGTGTTCATAAAATATGTTTTGATAAAATCACCCCTCAGCCCTTCTATTGCATAATCCTCTAAGATTCACCCCAAGACAATTATGAATCATTTTTAAAATATTTATTTGCATATTTGTGTCAAACATATGCGTGTAGCTGCTAGTAGACCACAGAGGAGATGGTTTGCCCTGGACCTGATGTTACAAGCATTTAGGTATTATCTTACAAGGATGTGCAGAAGCAAACTCAGGTCCTCTGTAATGTGTGCTCTTAGTGTGCTCTCTACCATCGTGCTTATGCTTTATTTTTGTGTGTTCCATTTTTAAATTTTTTGTTTTGTTTTGCTTTCAATCACTGACTTCAATTGATGCTTCTAGAATATATATGAGTATAAGAAAGGTTCAGTTTAAACTAGTATTTTTACATTATATAAATGAATTTAAACTCATAGAAATTTCAAAGAGGTTTTCTGCACACTCAATAAAATAATTCTAAATTAATCTACAAATTCTATGTATCCATAAGTATTATAAGAAATGTAAGTTGTATGAAAAGGAAATGTTTTATTGAAAAATTATACAATATGTTTTGATAAGATTTTTTCCCAACTCCTCTCACATCCTCCCCATAACCTCACCCACCACTCTCAACACCTTCATCTTTTTCTCATTCTCTTTAAAACCCCTGGTTTTTATTTTAAAATATATAGAATAAACATCAGACACACACACGCACGCATGCACACACACACACACACACACACACACACACACACACACACACACACACACACCTCCAACACCCCCAACACAAAAACAAACAAGCAAATCAAAAATGGGGCAAACCAAAGGAATATGGGGGAAAATACCAGTAAGTTTGTTAGTTTTGTTTACCTCCTATTAGACATGGATCTATTCTTCAGTTTGGTTACTGTACCCCAGTGAGATTTCATTGGAGAAAATTAACTTTCCCTTTACAAGTAGAGGTCAGTTGTATATAGATTCTTAATTAGGCTGGATTTAATGTCCAACTCCCTATCTCAATGCTTTGAACTTGCTTGAACTTGTTCAGGTCTTTATCTCTGAAAATTCTTATTTCCTATTGTATCTAGAAGACACTGTATGAAAGGGAAATTTAACCATTATGTGTAGACATAAGGTTATGTAGTTTAAATTCGGATTTCCTGTAGAAATGTTCTGTAAACTCTGCTCTCCACTTTCCCTTCTTATGTCAGTAAAGCAGCTTACTGCCAATCAATGAGCAGGGCAGAGAATATGGCCGGACTTCCTGCCAGCCATGGGATGAGGAGTTAGGAATTGAGCCATGGTAAGAGGTCCAAGGAAGATCAGAAGGAAGGAGCTGGAGCCAAGGAAAGCTACAAAGTGTAAGTATTGCTGGGATGTTTGCTGGGAGTAAGATAGGAGGACATAGAGCATTAAGAACAGACTTAAACTGCTCAGACTGTATTGTGATACCTTGTATTATAAAGGAGTATCCATTATTTGTGTTATAGCAGGGTTAAGAAAAAAGCTAAGATTTCCTCCCCCTGTATATGCTCATAGGGTATCAAGTCTCTTCTTGGTAACCTTCTATCCTTCCCTGAGTGCCACCCGGTCTCCCCCTCCAGGGGACATGGACAAATATGAGGCACCAGAGTACATGTGAAAGTCATACCCCACTCTCCACTCAACTGTGGAGAATGTTCTGCCCATTGGCAGGAACAGTTATACGGGAGGGGAAATAATGGAAAATGGGAGGGAGGGAAGAATGGGAGGATACAAGGGATGGGATAACCATTGAGATGTAACAAGAATAAATTAATAAAAAAATTTTTAAAAAAGCAAAGAAAAGAAAAAAAGATTTTCATATCCATATTAAAAAAATTAAATAGGCAAAAAAAGAAAGAAAGAAAGAAAAGTGCTAATAGAAGCAAGCACTGTTTTATAAAAATAACTTCAACAACTATGTAAGAGTGTAGTAGATCCCTATGATCCTCAATACAGACTGACAACAGCATGAAAATATTATTTAATTTGAATAAAGTACATACTCACAGAGAAATAAGTTGATGCAATTGTGTAGCATTTACACAATATTAGGCTAGAACTTTACTAGAGAAATTCAAGCTAATAACATATGAAGTTCTTAATTTTAACAAGTAGCTGAGGTGGATTGTGTGTGTGTGAAATAATGCAGAATGGGTGTGTTAAATAGCACTGTAGAACACACATAGACATACATACCCAGACTGAAACTGTGAATAAAACACCAACCTTGGACAAGATAAGCAAACAGCTTTGATACTCTAACTCGAAGAGGAATCAGTTTCACTGACCGCTCTACAGCACACTTGGGCAACATGTTGTATAACTTAAGCATAAAATATTCCTTTGAAAGCATAAGGTTTTATTCCTTTCAAAGAATATGAACTTTTCTGCAGTGGAATACTAAATCATCTTTGATTTGGTTACGCTGACTACATTTCCAATTACAGAGTATTTTCCCCAGGATACTGCTAATTGATGCAAACCAATTCTATCAAAAGATGGGCATAATATAACCCTGGTTTTATGTGGAAAATACATATGCATAGAGAAAAATGTAAAAAATCAATAATCGAAAGTATGAGCTTATTTGTTCTGCATTGTGTGATTATTATTATTGTTCTTTCATCTAGAAATTTCTGTCCTTAGCCTGTGTGTTAAATCTCTAGGCTTGTGCTTATTTATTTGATAGCTCTCTTCTCATCACACAGTTATTGGGACTGATAGATCACAAAATAGACAGAGGGACGGGAGGACCAGGAGGAGAGGTAGGAGGCGCCTACAATGGGCATGTAAAGTGAATAAATAAATTAATTAATTAAAAATAAAATATATGTAGTGAGAAAAATATTAGAATCTCTTGCATCTCGGTTTTTTCTTTCTTGGAATCAAGTATAGAAGAATGTTAACTCAGAACATGGCTGTTCTTGCAAGAGATCTATGTGATCCTGCTGGCAGGAGATCAGATCCAAAGATAATCTAAGTCTGTATGATCCAGCTGTAATACAAGCATGCCTTTAATCCAGGAGGCAGAGGCCAACAGATCTGAGTTCAAGGCCAGCCTTGTATAGAGCAAGTATCAGGTAAAGAAGAGCTTAGATCCAGTCGTGGTCACACATGTTTTTAATCCCAAACAAAAGTAAAGTTAGTTTGCAGAAAGAAGCACCCATGTTTGTTTGAAAGTGATATCTAATTGAGTGGCAGAAAAGGAGATGACGCAGAAGATTTGACAGAATAGTGTATGTCCAACTCTCAGGAGAAGAGAGTGGAAAGGGAAATTACTTAAGAGGCAGATTTTCAGAGAAATGGGGTAGTGTTTGTTTTTGTTTATTGGGCTTTTGGGGGGTTGTTTTGTGGTTTGTTTGTTGTTTGTTGTTTGCTTAACCAGGACAGTAACAGAGAGATGGGTTACAGAGGAAGAAGTCAGGCGAAGACACAAGAGGCAAGAAAACTAGAGCAGATTGTTGTGGTTAGTTTGAGAACAAGCAGGGCAATTCTGGGCCAAGAGAAAAGAAAGATTTAAATAAGTCAGCTAGCTGGGAGAAGAGTTTGAGCCAGAACAGCTGAGTTGAACCAGCCAGCCCAGAACTCAGGAAGAACAACTAAGAGTGAGCTCATTAATCAGTACTTCTCACAGGCTGAAATGTTCTAGACCTAGGTTACATTGTCTGGACACCAGAGGCTTCCAGAACTAGGCACTTAGCCTCCTAGATAACAGTTGAGCCAGGGGATAATATTGCTTTTACAGTCCAGTCTTTCCAACAAGGCTCCAGGAATTCCATCATGCACATATGTCCCTGGCCTTGGGTCACAGCTTCACAGAATTTAAAAAGGAATAATCATATGTTTGCGTTGTTTATCTACTCACACTGAGCACCAAGGCAGGAAATAAAACAGCACAAGATGCAATCTTCCATGGAAAGTCCTGTTTTCGAAGCAGAGGTGACCAATGCATAAAATAAGGGAACTTTAAAAAAATATATTTTAGTAATTTGTTCACATTACCTGTCAATGTTATCCCATCCCTTCTATCCTCCCATTCCTCCATCCCTCCCATTTCCCCTTACTCTCCTCCGGTATGACTGTGAGTAAGGGGGACCTCTTCCCCCTGTATATGCTCATAGGGTATCAAGTCTCTTCTTGGTAGGCTGCTATCCTTCCTCTGATTGACACCATGGCTCCCCATCCAGGGAAGGTGGTCAATATGGTGCACCAGGGTTCATGTGAAAGTCAGACCCCACTCTCCACTTACTATGGAGAATGTCCTGTCCATTGGCTACATCTGGGTAGGGGTTCTAAGTTCACTGCATGAATTTTCCTTGGCTGGTCACATAGTTTGAGCAGGAACCCTGGGTACAGATCTCCCCATCATAATGTTCTTCTTTTTTTTTTTAATTTTATTAATTTATTCATATTACATCTCAATTGTTAACCCCTCCCCTGTTTCCTCCCATTCTACCCTCCCTCCCACTTCCCCCCTTCTCCCCTCCCCTATGTCTGTGATTGAGGGAGACCTTCTTCCCCTATATATACTCTTAGAATATCGAGTCTCTTCTTGGTAACTTGCTATCATTCCTCTGAGTGCCTCCAGGCCTCCCCATCCAGAAGACGTGGTCAAAAAAGGGGCACCAGAGTTCGTGTGAGAGTCAGATCTCACTCTCCACTCAACGGTGGAGAATATCATGTTCGTCGGCTAGGTCTTGGTAGGGGTTCGAAGCTTACTGCCTATATTCTCCTTGGCTGGTGCCTTAGTTTGAGGAGGACCCCAGAACCCAGATCTGCCTGTCATAAAGTTCTTCTTGTAGGTTTCCAGGACCCTGTGGGTTTTACTATTTCCCCATTCTTCCATGTTATTCTCACCTAAAGTCTCAATAGGATGTCCTCTCTTCTGACCCACTTTCTTGGTAAGTAAAGTTTTTCATGGTACGTATTCCTTCGACTAGTGTTTTGATATAAGTGAGTATTTACCGTTTGTCTCTTTTTGCTTCTGGGTGAACTCACTCATTATGATAATCTCTAGATCAATCCGTTTGTCCACAAATTTCAGGAATTCCTTGTTTTTAATAGCTGAGCAGTATTCTATAGTGTACTATGGAATAATGTTCTTCTTGTAGCTTTCTAGGACACTCTGGATCCTTCTATTTCTGCATTCTCCCATGCTTCTCTCACTTACAGTCCCAATAGGATGTCTTACCCTCTGTTACACTTGCCTGGTAAGTGAAAACTTTCATTGGACATGACCCTTGGGCTAGTGTCCAGTTATAAGTGAGTATATACCATTTGACTCTTTCTGCTTCTGGGTTAATGCATAAAACTCAAGTCCAAGTGAATTAAAGAACTCAACATAAAACCAGAGACACTAAATCTACTAGAGGAAGATGTGGGGAAGAGCCTGGAACACATTGGCACAGGAGACAACTTCTCAAAAAGAACAGCAACAGCCCAGGCCTTAAGGACAACAATTAACAAATGGGACTTCATGAGGCTGAGAAGCTTCTGTAAGGCAGGAGACATTGTCAACAGACCAAGTGACAGCCTACAGACTGGGAATAGATCTTCACCAACCCTACATCTGATAGAGGTCTAATATCCAAAATATATAAAGAACTCAAGAAGCTAAACACCACCAAACTAAATAACCCATTTGAGAAATGGGGCTTGGAAATAAACAGAGAATTCTCAACAGAGGAATATCAAATGGCTGAGAAACACTTAAAGAAATGCTCAATCTCCTTAGTCATCAGGGAAATGCAAATCAAAACAACTCTGAGATTCCATCTTACACCCATCAGAATGGCTAAGATCAAAATTTCAAGCGACATTATGCTGGCAAGGATGTGGAGATTGAGGAACACTCCTTCATTGCTGGTGGGAATGCAAACTAGTACAGCCACTTTGGAAACCTATCTGGTGCTGTCTCAGAAGACTGGGAATAGCACTTCCTCAAGACCCAGCTATTCCACTCCTTGGAATATACCCAGAAGATGCTCCAGCACACAACAAGAAAATTTGCTCAATCATGTTCACAGTGGCCTTATTTGTAATAGCCAGAACCTGGAAACAGCCTAATTTCCCTCAGTAGAATAATGGATAAAGAAAATGTGGTACATTTGCACTATGGAATACTACTCAGCTATTAAAAACAAGGAATTTCAGAAATTTTTGGACAAATGTATTGAACTAGAAATGAAACAATGAAAGTTTTCAATAGGATTTGACTGTGATGAGAGGTGCTTGTTATGCCCATAAGCTAAAGTCTTTTCTATCATCTATCTATCTATCTATCTACCTATCTATCTATCTATTTATCAATTTTCCATTTATCATTTATTTCTATTTATGTATCATCATCTATTATCTGTCATCTTTCTAATTTTATCATCTTTCTATTATCTATTTTTAAATCTATTTATCTATCATCTATATCTATGCAGCATCAATCTTTTCCATTATCTGTCTATCATGTATATCTATCTATTGACCTATCTATTAACATATATCATCTTGTCTGTATATCTATTTATCTATCTATCATCTATCTCTGTCTGTCATTTGTCTTTCTGTCATCTATCAATCTTTATAGATATATGTCATCTATATCTATCTATACCTCATTTGTCTATAATCTGTTTATCAATCATCTATCTACCTATATATCATCTATCTATGATCATTTATCATAGACACACCTATTTATCACCTATCTATATCTAGCTGTCTATTATTTTTATGTGTATGCATGTATATAATGTTTTGTGTGCCACATGCTACTAAGAGCCATCAGTAGACAGAAAAGTAAATTAGAACCCTTAGAAGAATGATACTTGTTGATGAGCTTCATGTGGAGTCTTACAAGCTGAGGTATTTTACTAGATCCTCTTTCCAGTTTCTTAAGGTAGATAATAGTATCTTAAAATCCTTAATGATAAAACAACAAAGTTAAAAATTTACGATATACTGGTTGTTCTTTATCAAACAAACCCTTTGTCTCGCTCAGCTTGGGGTGTGTTTCTCAAAGCAAATACTTGAATAACTAGGTGAGTTTACCTCCCTGGGTATGCCTACTATATTCTTAAAAGTATGATGAGGCAGCAGAAATGAAGAACAGGCACGAGGAGCAGAAGATCTTTTGGAAATACTTCCCTAAAAAGACAACTTGTGTAAGGTCTTTCGTACAAATGCTAGTAAATTTCTCTAGGCATTCCTAAAAGTAGATCTCTACAAGAAGGATGCTGTTCTTAACATTAAGGAATCTACATTACAAGATCAGATTTTTCTCTACAGTCTTCAGAATTGATAATCCCAGATCACAGAATATTCCACTGTAACTGGACGTTTTAAAATTTGTGGGGTGAGAGACGAAGACACTGTTAAACAGTTTCCCCAGATATACTCTAACTGTAGCCTTCTGCATCACTGAGCATATCCATGTTATCCTTATTGCTCTGCTACCAACAGAAATTATTTAATACCCGTATCAGTTGTTTCAACCTTAGTTCCTTCCACTTCTATGTCTTTGCCAAAGTGTCTGCTTTGTTCTGAGCAGCTTCAATGACAGAATTAACCTTTCTTGTTCTGTAATTTTCTGTAACTATAGTGATTTTATTTCTTATTCTTTTCAACTCCTTTGCCAACTTTCAAGATACTAATTTTTGATGATGATTAGCAAATTTCAGAAAATACTCAAGAACAGGTTGTAAAAGAACATAGGGGAAATTCTACAGTTTATGAAAATTTCTCCAATGACTAAAGTCAAATACCGCCAAAGTATTTTGACAGTGATTTACTTAACTGCTTCTCATGTGGAATCTTAATCACTCTTTGGCCCTATACCCCTCCCCTAGACTTTTTACAAAAGGGGACTTCCTCTCCCACCATATGACCAGAGCCTATCAGGTCTCATACAGATAGCTTGCTTCCCCTTCCTCTGTGTGCCTACTGGGCTTCCCCAATGAGGAGAAGTAATCAAATAGGGAGCACCAAAGTTCATGTCCAGTCCCACTTTTCCTATAACCATAAAGAATAAGCTGTTCATTGGTAAGATCTAAACAGGCATCTAGGTTAGTTTGTGCAAGTCCCCCTGGGTTCAGATCTTCCAGCCTTGAGGATTTCATTGTGGGGTTCCTGAACCCTCTGAGTCCTTCCATTCTTAAGGGCATGTTCATCTGTTGTTTAGACAAATATTACATCCAATTTCAGAAAGATTGCAAGTTTGATCCTCTATAAAAGTATGTTATTAAAATGAGCATATATTAATAAGATAAAGTATCATTTAACTTAAAATATATCAGTCTCAAGTGATTGATTTAATTTTGATCTTTCCTTATTTTCAGAATTTTAGAATCAGTTCAATTTAAGCTTTTTGATTGAAATAATTTTTATGACAAATTACATCCTTAAATATTTTTATTTTAACCTTTATTTATGACTTTTAAAATATCAAGAGCTCAGTGTATATAAAAACTTAGTATGGCTATTTTTTTTCCACAAATAAAACTTACTGGATAATATATATCTTCTTAAACAAATTAGATGTTTTAAGTGCATGAGTTTTGAATTTCAGTTTTACTTGCATTTACATTAGTTCTTTGATTGCAGTTATAATATGCACTTAAGCATGCCTCCTGCACACTAGACAAGACCAGATCACAAAGCTCATCCTATCCAAGACCTGCTGGTTACTATTTTCAACTAGACATTTTCATATTAACTAAGTATGCTGCTGCATCATTTCCACAAGGATCTTCTGATCTTTTTAAGGAATCATTTAACCCTTTCATATGGGTTAAGGAAGGAAATTTTCTTTTAGAAGTATTTCTTGACTCATTTGTCTCACATTCAATGATATTGACCAAAATAGACTTACAAGTTGATTAAAGAATGCTGACAGTGCTATTGCTAAGGATTTAAAATAATATTCTAATGTTAAACCACCTGTCTCTTACATATAAACTGACTAAAAAGTGGACTAAAAGACTTTTGAAAGGAGCAAAGTGCTAGAAACCTGTAGGTAGGAGACTAAAGAAATAACAATGAGCAAAATCAGAACAACAGTGATATAGAAAAGCAAAAAGCACCCGAGAGGAAAGGTCTCATGCAGCTCAAGCAGGTTTGTTTTCAATCTCATTTTAGACTCCAATAGGCCTGCGTGTATATGACTTTCTTTCAAAGATAGCCTCCTTTGAGTGAAACTGGCTTTTGTGAATAGTTGTCAAATGTGACATTTTCTTCCATTTTGCAAAGTGGAAATTGCTCACTAGGGATGGGAGTGTTTGGTAAGTTTAAGCTTAGAAATTGGTGTTTGGAGAATTATCCTTGCAATGGATATCTTGTGAGAGGAAGTTTGAAGTTGTCGGAAAACTTTTCATGATGTATAAAATTTAAAACTTGTCTATACAACATGCCCTTTAATACAGAGGGCTCACAAATGTCAATAGTTTTCTTGATGATTTCTAAGTAGCTCATTTCAATTACACAAATCCATTGTTTTCTTTCTGTGCTGAATTCACACATTTCATCTCCTTTGATGGTGGCTATTTTTGCTAAAAAGAGAGTCTTTGTTTTAATTTTGAAGATGCTATTTATTTAATAAAATATCACATTACAACTGTATAAAACAAATACTCATACTAGTTTTTAAATTATTAAGTAGGTAACAGGTTGACCAAATTTATATAAATGTTGTCATTATAATGTATAATTATCATTAAAACATTAAGATATTATAGCAAAATCTTATCATAGAGGGAAAATGGCAAATGAGTGACATAAACTAAAAAGCTAAGTGTCACATAGTGTACAGTGCTTTAAATTATTAAAGATCATAATTTGGTGCAATTTTAGGCAAGAAAAGCTAGAAAATTAGAATCTGCCATTACCATGTAATTAATAAAATATATAGAAAGATTTGCATGAAAACATGCCAAAAGGTGCATTTTTTTTTTACCACTGAATAGTAGGATCTCAAGTAATTTTCATATGTCTTTAAACATTACAGAATGTTTCACATTATTGCGTAAGAAAAAACATTGAAAAATAAATCAGTAGATAAATATCAAATTTAAGATTAGTGAAAATGAAGAAATAAAAACAATTTAAAATTTTTTTCAACCTCCTTTTTCAGACTCACAGTGGTAACTATTGCCTGGATTCAGCCAGGCTCTTTTCTGAACTCCAGACCTGCAAATCAAACAACCAGTTTTGTATCTAAAGTTAGATATATCATGCTACAAATGCAGCAAGTTTGTAATGATTGCCTCATAAGGTGTTGATATTCATATTTTCTATTTAAAAACATTTTCATTCTTCATTTACTATAGCTAAATAGTAAGAAATAAAAACCATTTGTTTGTATATTTTCTAAGATCCCCTCTTCTTATTCATTATCAAAAAGCTTCTTATCTCATTTTCAAAATACAACTACAATCCAAAACTCTACAACAGTCTAACTCTCCATAGAATACTGCCCAGCCTACCTGACATTGTTTTTTGTCAGAGCTTATAGCAGAATTTAACCTCTTGTTGGTCGTATACAGCCAGATGACATCAAGCACAGCATATTGTATCTGTCTCTTAAGCAATCTACATTGTCTGTACTGGGTAACAGATTGCTGTAGCAATCTGGCCAGTAATTTCTCAGACTTTGCTGAATATTCTGTATCCTTCATTCTAAGTAAGGTATCTTAATATTTGCAAACTTACAGTAAGTCTATTATGAAAACATACTTTCACTGAGTATTTAAAATAAAAATAGACATTTGAACATACTTAAAAATCATCTATGAAATTATCCTTAGTATAATGCCTTGTAAACATCATGAACATATAATATTATTTGTATTTTCATGAAATGATGTATATGCGTAATAATTAGAAATTGATTTTCCAGTTCTATATGAAAATACTGAAGATAATGGCACCTTACATCCCATTTATCTGTTGGAAACATATTATTATATTAAGGAAGCTTTTAAAATTAAAGTCATAACAATTTCTATTTACTGTCATGTAATATTTCTCACAGATCTCTAGAACTCTGTTTATCTTTCTCCTCCCTCATCCTCTTTCCACCACCTTTCCTCACTCCTCTATTTACCAACCCCTCTTCCATCCTCTTTCCCTCATTTCCCCATCACCTCCCTCCTAACACACACATATTTGAAAAATCATTACTTTATGTCTTATTCTCAAGTCACAGATTAATGAATATGCTTGTAAACACTCACACTGGTCCAGGAAATGTGTCCACAAGCTTAGGTTCCGCTTAATGATAGACTTTGTAAATATGGCTTTTTTCAGTAAGGATTATTTTGCAAGCACAAGTAGTTTCTGTGATTACTGAAACTCTAGTGTTGAAACAAAAATCAGAGTGAGTTTGATTTTTTAATTCCAGTGAGTAATATTATGTAATATATTTATGAAAACAGATATTATAAATTATGGATGATATTTTCTGCATAACTGAGTTGACTTGTACTTTGAAATAAATATTGAAGCTACAAAATATACATGAAAATAAATATGAAACAATTCTTAACTGTAATTCACAGTCTACTTGTTGAGAAGAAAATTTATGACAGCAATGGTAACAGCAACAATAGGAAAAAAAAACAGAATAACATAATATATATATTTTGTCCCAATTCTAAGATCATATTTTTTCCTGGAGTAAAATGGTTACTTAAACTAGTTTTGAAGTTTTATAAATCAGCCCACATTTTTTTGCATATCACTTAGGTCCCTGTGTTGCTAATATTATATGTCCCTAGAGTACCTAATTGTCTTCTTCTCAGTCTTTGGAAACCTGTTTCCATACTTCCTGCATTCAGTAAGTCTAAACAAGCAGCAAGAACAGTAGAGACTAAACTGCCACAGCTTCTGAGGTCATATAGCTGCACTTACACCTAAGTGATATTACTCATTCTAAAAGTAAAAGAGAATGATGGTAATCTCTTTCAAATGCAGGAAAAAGATAGATAGTCTGACTCATTACAACAGATGAAATTCCACCTGTAATTCCCAAGACCCAGCCATGATGTGGATATTTGAGCAGAACCAAATAAATTTGCACACCTTCTCCTTTCTTCTATTATCTAGTGAACACTAGGCCAGTTATTTATGTGCATTTAAGATATTATTGACTTGGACCTAGTCACACTCCAGCTTCATACTTTACTCATTCATAGCAGTTTTAAACAATAGGTAACTAAATATACTTACTGTATATCTAAATATACATTGAATTAGATTGATTGGCTACTTTCCTAAATGTATTTTGATGCAGAGGGTGACAAATGACCTTTCATATGCCAAAAACATGCTCTCCTACTCCTAGGCTATAGTATTGGCTGTGTTGTGTGTGCCAATTTTAAAGAGGGGACCTCTCTCTCTCTCTCTCTCTCTCTCTGTGTATGTGTGTGTGTCTGTCTGCCTGTGTGTGTGTATGAATTTAATATAGATTTAAAATTTGTACATATAGTTCATGTCATAAAATATAAATTGTAAAATGGATTTATTTTAATCTTAAAACACATCATCATCCTTTAAGCATATGTTCTGGCAAGAGGGCCAAGACACTTAGAGTTATCAGTCTTTTCAAAGGCCATGCTATAAAGATAATGGTGACATAAAAATCACTAGTGTCATAGAAGGTTTAGTGTGCTCAATTTTACTACGGTGTTCCAAAGCAGAAATTTACCTCCTCTGAGTTATGAGCAAAGACACAAAAGTATGCCTGCTAGATAAAGAATAAGTGTTGTTTTAAATGGATAGAAAATAAGCCTTTCATGATACTGTAATCATTGGTAAGAACTCAAAGCTGCTGTTTCAGGGGAGGGTAAAGTTACTCAGAACTAAATTTAACACCTTTCTTATTTATACTTAGAGAAGTATTTTTATTTCGTCATACAAAAAAAAAGTTGAAAATGACACTCCTGTAACCAGAGTTCGGTGTCCACAGAGGAGAAATAAAAACAGGATTTCAGTCACATGTTGCACATCAGTGAAAATGATTATAAGATGGAAGCGTTCTCAGAGACACCAGTGATAAAATCATCAACAGGCGGAGAAGACAAGCACCTGTGAATTAAAGATGGATTGAAGGTGAAATGTCATGTTTCTACGTTTCCTGTCTACTCTTTAGAGAACAGCTCTGGAGTAACACAACACTGTTTCAATTTCAGAGCCTACTATGTATCAGTCTATCCTGGAGGAAACTCCTTAATCAAGGAGGTAAGCAACTCAGAATAGCTTCAGGAAGTCATTGAAGTGGACCAGATTCAGAAGGTACCACCCTTCCGAAGAACATATAATTAGAAGATACTGCTCAGTCACTTTCAGACAAAACAAGCTTCAAAAGAGATTGAGAAAAGACCTAATGCCCGAAAGAAGCAACTTTCTCACGTACTCTTGTGCCTCACATTTGACCATGTCCCCTGGACGGGGAGACCTGGTGGCACTCAGAGGAAGGACAGTAGGTAGACAAGAAGAGACTTGATACCCTATGAGAATATACAGGGGGAGGTAATCCCCCTCAGGAACAGTCCTAGGGGAGGGGAATAATGGGAAAATGGGGGGGGGGGGAGGGAGGAATGGGAGGATACAAGGGATGGGATAAACATTGAGATGTAACAAGAATAAATTAATTAAAAAAAGAAATACATAAATAAAAGAAAAAGAAGCAGAAAGGAGCCAAGCGGTCTAAAAGAGGTTTAGATTGATGTAGGCTTCTTCAAGTGTACCTTCAAACCTGGTGAGCTGCCCACAGGATCCACAATGTGCTCCAGCTTTTGTGAGAAGCCACTCATGCAAGGGTGGCCTTTGATGATACAACTGTCTGTGAGTCATTTTGCTCCTGTAAGTAACCTCTGATCCACATTCCTGTAAGTAACCTCAAGAAAACTTCTTGGTTCACAAAATTGGACTTTGAAGGTATCCATACTTTGGTTTGTTGTGATCTCCATATCTGAGGTGAGTCAATGCATGTGTGCCCTGTCTCCCCAGGAAAAGTGTTGTCACACAACAGATCATGAAATTGGTTTGCTGTCTGTGATTGATTTCAGTGAGGACACAGAAATCACACTTAAATGATTGAACTGAATAGTTCTTAAACAATTAAATTTAGAGGAAAGTTATCAATCAAAGATGAAATGTCACCCTGATTAAATAAGAGTAGAAAGCAGCTATCACTTTGAGCCTGGAGCAAAGTTGCAAGACTATTTTTTATTTCTAAGCAGCAGTCACCAATGTGCTCTACCCAGGAGACCCCTCCTCTTGGTCACATTCAGATCTTACTTCTCAGATTACTTCTCCTGTCTTTTTTTTTTTTTTTTTTTGACAACTTAGTAAAAGTGGCTGCAGTACACAAACATGTTTGTGTCACCTAGATACTATGAAATTGGGAGGGCATTTAAAAACTGAACCCCAAATTTACTATTAAAAACAATAATTATGCAAGTAAACCTTTTTGAGTCACCAAAAATACAATAAATTTTGACATAAAAATTATGTTAAATAAGAATATATCAAAATTTCCATTAAGAACTGTGATTCTTTTTATATCAAATATATACTAAAGGCTTGTCTAATTATTTCATCATCATGCAATTGCATATCCAATTGATGAATTCTCACAGCACAGATGCTTAAAAGGAAGACATGTTGTAGTGTATGAATGAATGATATTGTCATTGGAAAACATAACACTTTTTATTGGAAACACATTACTTTGTAAAATTAAAAAATTATCATTTAAAATGGAAAGGGAATGGAAAGATAGCTCAATAGTTAAGAATGCTTCTTCTAGATGAATTGAGTTCTTTTCCCTGTACCCCATTACAGTGGCTTCCAACACACTGTAACTCCAGCTCCATGGGAGCCCATGTTCCTTTCTGATTTCAGTGGGCTCTGGAACACATGTTGCATAAATGTACACAGACATATACATCTGAACAAAAAAAATAAAAAATATTTTTTGGTAAAAGAACAAACAATAGGTACAAGGATCATTATACATTGTGCTCTCTTCTCAATATCTGATGAAAGGGTAATTATATTGTTTTATGTTTTATGTACTAATGAGTACCGTCTCATGAGTGATATAATTAAAAAGCAAATTGTTCCATAAATTCTGGGTGTCAAGTAGATACTCAAGTAATTAAATATGAAAGAGGTAGAAAATCAGATGGTATCCCAAACTTTCTTTTGACACATCCTAAAAAATTCTCCAAAGCAATAGCAGTGTACCATGTGATCATTGTTACTGTCCTTTATCAGGCCTTTCGATGAGGATTGGCAACCTAAGTGGCCTAAATACTAAGCTTCGGTAAATTTATACTCAGTCTATATCAGGAATATGTCAATTGTCTAACTAAATTTTCTGAATTTCAATATTTGTGATAAAATATAAGAAAAACATAAGGCCAGTGATAACTTAATGGTCTTCTTATTTTGAAACAGTTATCGTTAAGACTTTGAATACTATGGTCTCATGGTCTCATCTGATATTATATTCTGTACATATGAAAGAACAAGAAAATATAAAAACTATAATATGTAACCAAAAATAAAAATAAAGTAACTTTTAAATGGCATGTATGTAATATACGAATCTTTGCAGACAATCATTCTAGCAAATGTTGAGTATCTTGAACTACAACCCTAGATAATCAGGTGGCATAGGCATTACCACCATTAATTGCAAGATGAAGCTTCTGTGATTAATACTGAAGGCAGAAATTCTCTCTGGGTGTGAGCATAAATAGTTAGAAGCCAGTTTGGTGACAGGACAACTTAGCTTTACATTATTCAGTACCCGCTTCAAGCCCAAGAGAACATCAACCATGAGGCTGTGACCCAGCTGATGGTATCAGGATCAAATGATCTCTTGTGAAGGAAACTTCACCTACACACAGAGAGCAGCTGTGTGTTTTTGCACTATTGCCCTCTTCAGCATTTGGCTTGGAGGTTGGTTTTATAGTCGGTAGTCAATATTCACAGCTGGGTAAGACTATTGATACAAAACAGAAAGCGTCACACTGAAAATCCAGGCACTACTAAAGCTAGTAAATAGAGAGGAAGCTCTCAGCTCAGTTCCGGTTTGGTTTCTTTATATACTGCACCCAAGAAGTGTAATGTGTTCAGCAAAGAGTGTTAGAGGATAGTTTATGTCAACAAACAATGAGGTACAGAAGAGTACATATATATAGGGATGGCCTCTGGATACTCCTGATCAGGCACTCATACGAGTGGGCTTCTCTACCACAGCTAGGTCCCAAATTATTGGCAAAGAACCACAAGGAGAAGGAGAAAAGGTAACAGGAAGAGAGGCTTGGAAACAGAGAGACAAACAGGAGGTTGCCATGGGTGACATGGACAAGAGCATGTGACTAAGAACAGCTGCTCTGAGGATTGACTTGATGGCGATGGCGTAGAAGCAGCCCAAATGGAGCATGTGCAAATATGTATGGGGGTTTTTCTTGGAAAGCATACAAGATAGCTTAGAGGCTTGATATTTTCCAAGCTTTAATGCTTGAAGCTTATTATAAAGCTAACAAATTTCTTGGTCTATTATTTGGAAAATAGCTGGTTAAGGAATAACTGCCACCATATATTTTCCATATAATATACAAAGTTTTTAGGACAATTTTTGTTCAATTTTTTTCTTTGTCCAAACATAACTGCCTATCTGCTTTCAATGCCATATGTTTGTAACAGAATTTCCAAATAATATTTGGAGAGATTTCCCAGTGGTTAAGTTCATGTGCTTGTTTTGCAATGGATTCCTGTTTGGTTCTACATTTTGAGGCTCACAACTGCCTGTAGGTCTATTCCAAGGGAATTGGTGCAATCCTTTGGCCCCCACAGGGGTCTGAATCCATGTTGTACATGTACGAACAGACAGGTACACACATTTAGAACAAAATTAAAAGTTTTAAAAGTAAAGCCAACAAAGTAATAGGGCTCCAAGAGCTTTTACTATGTTCTTTGTCTTGTTTAATGCTTCTTCCTTTCCCTTCCACCTTCTCAAGGCTCATCTGCATCTCTCATTCAACACTTCCATCTCTAGTATTCAACCTCTATATATTCATGTCACACATGCCAACTACTACTACTACTACTAAACACACACACACACACACACACTACACAATCACACACTCACAAACTATGGCATCCTTCAATCCTATTGTTCCCTCCTATTTTCTGGCTTCCATTGATGCCAGAGGCAACACAAACCTAAAGGTCTAGACTTAAGAGAGAACATAGACTACTTCATCATTCTGTCTCTTTTTCTCTTTTTTAACCTCCTTATTTTTTTTCCAGTTCTATCTATTTAATTTATGAATGTTATGATTTTATTTTATTGTTTTATGATTGGAAATTTTATGATTACAAGTATTTATTATTATTATTATTATTATTAAATATTTTATAATTGGAAAATGTTTTCATTTTTTAATCCTAGAATAAATCCCCTTGTATATAGGCACTACATTTTCTTTACCCATTCCATCAGCTGATGAACATCTAGGCAATTGCTGTTTGCTGGGTATTCTGAATTGAACATCAGTATACATTTTAAACAAGTATCTCTGTAATAAGATATAGACGCCTATGTGAATTTGCCCAGGAGCTGGCTAGGTGGGCCAGGAGAAATTCACTTTTAAAAGTTGGCACGGTGGCGCATGCCTTTAATCCCAGCATTTGGGAAGCAGAGGCAAGCAGATCATTGTGAGTTCGAGGCCAGCTTGGCTACAAAGCGAATCCAGGACAGCCAAGGTTACACAGAGAAACCCTGTCTCGAAAAACCAACAACAAAAAGGCTTTTTTTTTTTTTCATGGCTAATGCTTCAAATTCTGTAACAAAGTGTGAATGTTAAAGCAAATGTCTAACAAAAATACTTCTTTTTAAAAGATGTATGAATAAGGTGGAATATTCTCTATTTTGAAAATACTTATCACAGTAATAAGCCTGATGCTTGGCACTGTCCATCTTATGCTGCAGTAATTGCTTAGCTATTATTTCCAAATAATAACGAAGCATGTCAATGTAGCTTCTTCCTTAAACTCAATGAAACAATAGCAACAGCAAATTAATTTGTATGATCTAAGTATTTGGTTGTACAAACAAAAATTACCATTTATATGAGAATTTTGTTCCAAGAACAAAGAAACTAGGTGTCACCGAAAGATCCATGTTGTTCCTGTGCTTTGTTTTTTTTTTTTATTTTGATCCAAGAGCAACATTTAAAACCTCTATAATGCACTCAAAACCTTAACGGAAGATAATTTGTCTTGGAGAAATAAAAAGATGAAGAGAAGAATAATGTACTATCACGTCACACCCTGTAAGTGCTGCATTGATGGATTAACAGGCTCTCTGACTACATTAAATACAAAACACGACAGTATTAACAGTAAGGATTGCCAATACATGTAGGTATTTGAATTTGATAATTACAGCACTCTAACAAGACATTCTGAGCTCCATTCCAGTAAATCTCTCTCTCTTTTTACAATTATGTGAGGCTCTTTCCAAGGAAGTTTCATTTTAATAATGAAAAATTGAGAAACTTTACATTTATTCATATATTCATTTAAATGGATTTCCTCTATAGATATATTAAATTTCAGATGAATTTATAGACCGACAGGTAAGGAAATACTTAGCTACAAGTGCAAGAGCAGTATCTAGCTAAAATGTATGTGCATACATATATATGTGTGTGTGTGTGTGTGTGTGTGTGTTAAGTAGTTTGTAGCTTAACAGAAAGAAAGTTAGCATCATTTTGTTCTTCTACTAGTATTTGTTGGTTATATGAAGCATTAGTCCATGCTAGATGTTTAAAAGTTCAAGCTAAATCCATTTGTTATTCAAGGATAGTTGAATCCCAACACATAAACTGAACAGTCACTACTCTATATAATGCAATTCCTATGTGGCGGGATTCTCAGTTTTCTCAAAAGTCTTTCTTGGCTCCTCTTAGCCTTTCATGTGAATATGGAAATAACTAATCTTGATATTTCTAGGTGGGGACACCAAATGCTTTCTTTAAAGCCTATGTACTTTAAAGGCTACTTGAGGTTCTGCAGTTGGTCTGGGAGCTTAATAAATTTTAAGGTGTATTGTTCATTAAAAACTGGCCAGGTCTCTCAGTTGGTACAGTTGATTGACATGAAGGGCAAGGACCTGAGGTAGATAACTAGTACTCTCAAAACAGAAGGAGAGAATCAACTCCTGAAATTTGATCTCTGACTTCTACCCTCCACAAAAAAAAAAAAAAAAAAAAAAAAACCCACAAATTAATTTTTAAAAAACTATCATACTATAATTTGGTTTCACTCAAGCACTGAATTTATTTAAAAATAATATGAAAGTTAAATTAAGAGTTATTACTCAATCAAGATATCTTTTCTGCACAAATCTTTCAGCTTGAAACACATGTATTTTTTTCTCGTGTGGTGTGTGTGTGTGTGTGTGTGTGTGTGTGTGTGTGTGTGTATTTTCATACCAAGGCACACTTGTGGGGCTCAGGGCACAATCTTGCATATTCAGTTCCTTTCCTCTACTTCTTGACTCCCAGAGACTTTACTTAGGTCATCAGCTTGGCAATAAGTGTCTGAACATACTGAGCCTCCTTACTGGCTTGAGCAGCTTGATTTAAAATATTGGAATATGAATTAAAATGGCATTGAAGTTGAGACAATAATAGACAACTAGATAAATGTAATGATGATCTGGTGGTGGAGTCACTAATTCCTCCAGAAGTAAAATGAAAAAAATGCATTAAATAACTTGGATCCACATAGAGAGATTATGTACCAGTGGTTCTCAACCTGTGTATTGCAACCCTTTTAGCAAATCTCTTTCTCCAAAAATATTTACATTATGTTTTTTAACAGTAACAAAACTATATTAATGAAGTAGCAACTAAAATAATTTAATAGTTGTGGGGAGAAATGGATATTTAATCCCTCTCCGTGGTATTCAATGGCTTTTCTACTTCAATGTTCCAAATTTTCCACACAATAAGTCAAAAGCATAAAGGCTACACAGTCCTATTTATCAAAGCAGAATTCCCACTTCATATACAAATTTATGTCCTAGTTTTATTTCTGTTGCTGTAAAATAGCATGACAAAGGTAATGTACTGGGAAAAGGAGCTCATGTTATGATTCCAGGTAATAAGCCACAACTATGAAGAATCCAAAGCAGGGATTTCAAACAGCCATTATTATCACATCCACTTACTTCATATTCACATATTCACTATTCACTTACTTCCTCCTGTTCCTCCTGCTCAGCTTTGTTTATCCATTTTATATATATATATATATATATATATAACTGTCTAACTTATTTTCTCATTTGGAAAGCTACTAACATGCACTCCTGGCATACTTAGAGAATCAAGTTTAATCCTTCTCATCCTAAATGTCCCTCAGGTGAAGAATGGATATGGAAATTGTGTTACATTTACATTATGGAATTCTACTCAGGCCCCTTCTTTCTTTTCAACCACTATCTCCAAACCTAAGATTGTAAACTAAAGGAGAAGAGGAACATCTCTGAGTCTAATCATGTTTTCTCTCTAAGTAAGACCAATAATAATTTGTAACCAAACCCCATTGATAATAACCCTCTATAGCCCAAGAAAGCAACCAAACACCTACCTCACCCCCTTAAAGGAAATGGGCTTTCATTCTCTTACGGTCTTCTGGCTGATTTGGGACAAATAATACCTTTATATGGGACCAAATAAAATTGAAGAAATGGTTAAAGAAGCTAGGAATAGCATTTATAGTCCAGTTTCTAAATGTTGAAAAATTCCAAGCTTAATTAGAGTCCTGTGTAGGACAGTCAGAAATGCTGGACCAATTGGAATTGGAAGCTTTCTTCGAAGGGGTGCTGGGAGGTGTCTCGTTCTGGTGAAGAACAGCAACTGAAGGACTTGGTGCTGGACTATGAAGGATGCAGGAGGTTAGTGTTCAGCATGCTGAGAAGAAGGAGTCCTGTCAGGTCTGATCTAATGTCAGTGTCTAGTTCTTAGTTCTGAAATGTATAGAATTTCTCACAAGCATTATAAAGTCCTAAAATTAAAAGTATATAAAGTGTGCGTGATGCACAGAACAATTAAGGCTGATTTTTTGCTCTTTGTATGAGCAGAAAAAGACATCTGTAAATCTTCATTCATGCCATATGAAGAATGGCATCAAATAATAATTCATAGGGGTTCTGTATCCAACAAGAAGCATTGTCTATGCCTAGACATTCATGTCTTAGCCATTCTCAGAGCTATTCCCATATAGTGGGAGTAGCAATATAAGTTGCCTGCTTGTTCTGCAGTTTAAATTTTTTCCCCTTTTTTATTATTAATTTATTCATATTACATCTCAGTTGTTAGCCCATCCCTTGTATCCTCCCATTCCTCCCTCCCTTCCGTTCCCCCCCCATTCACCTCCCCTATGTCTGTGACTGAGGGGGACCTCCTCTCCCTGTATATGCTCATAGGGTATCAGGTCTCTTCTGGGTGACCTATTATCCTTCCTCTGAGTGCCACCAGGCCGCCCCATCCAAGGGACATGGTCAAATATGGGGCACCAGAGTTTGTGTGAAAGTCAGATCTCCTTCTCCACTTAACGGTGGAGAATGTCCTGTCCATTGGCTAGTCTGGGTAGGGGTTCGAAGTTTACTGCCTATATTTTCCTTGGCTGCTGCCATGGTTTGAGGAGGACCCCAGGGCCCAGACCCGCCTGTAGTTTTCCAGGACCCTCTGGATCCTTCCATTTCCTCATTCTCCCAGGCTTCTCACACCTAAAGTCTCAATAGGATGTCCTCCCCTCTGACCCACTTTCCTGGTAGGTAAAGTTATTCATGGGGACGTACCCCTTGGACTAGTGTCTCAACATCCCAATTGTATCGCCCCTCCATCTGCTCCTGATCATCCCTCCCTCCATTATCCCCTCTCCCTCCCTCCTTTAGTCCTCAGAAAGGGGAGCCCTCCTCACCTAACAACTGACCTCAGTCTGTCAAATCACATCTGTACTACTTCCCTGTTCTTGAAGGAGATTTGAATATAAGAATTCTGAGATAAAGACACATGTTTGATGCTAGGCTGATGACATTTCAGAAGTAATTAAGATGCCGAGAAAATCAAGAGTAGGTGCTCCTATATGATTTTTTGGCTAAGAATATGTGTGATGTGTGTGTGTGCTGATCATTTTTTTAACCTAAAGAAGTAGTTCTGGATATTAAATAAAGCAGCACCATTGAGATGAACCCTCCTGTACTTCATTAAGACAATAGGAAATGTTCTTCTTCAGACTCAGTGCACAAAACAGACATACCTGCAGTCCAAGTAGCCCAGATATAGGAAGACTTCTCTCAGCAAGGGCAGGTACCTGAGTCAAGACAACATGCTGAAACTTCTGACGAGAATTAGAGCCTAGAGGCACATGAGGGAGCCTCCTCTGCCATCTGTTGAGGAAAAGGAGAGAATGTTAATAACAAGAAATTGCAGGCTCTCTTATTTCCTGGATGGAGGTGAGGAAGGGGGATAGGAAACAGATTTTGGGTACCTCTTACATGTAAATTCATTTCCCAGAGGAGAAGTCAAGGCTTAGGCAGGTTGGCTAGTTCATGACTCACAGACAATGGCTCAGTATGATGCTTGTCAGTATCTGGAAAGGGGAGAGGTGCTACAAAGCAGCCTCTAGTCTGGAACATGATATTCTTAGATACTTTATTTCAGGAAAATTCAAACTGGGATGATTAACATTCCCTATTCAATACATTTGCATAAAAACAATGTACATGTCAGTTTAGGTGAGACTATGGCATTTGTAGCTGGACTTTCTAAACTCAAATTCCCCTCCAACATTTATAGGCTACTCAGATTTTAATAAGTGACATAACTTATATCTCAACTATTCCATCTAAAATATTGAGATCGTACACACACATCTTGCACTATATATCATTTTACATTTAAATATTCACATAAATCTTATAAGATTTTGGAAAACACGTAAAGAGTTTAAAAGTGTTGCAATTGGTTGCTGGAGTATAGAAATATTCAGTAAATATTAGTAATTCCAATAAGTTGTATCAGTGAATCGTGGTTAAAATAAGACTCATTCTTTACCTAAAGTACTTATATGTAAAGTGCTTCCATTTCAAACTAAACCTTAGATATAAACAGGTTTTCTTTGTGTCTCTTCCCAAAAAACTGTTTCCTCAAGTGGGTAAATGCTGTGTCCATTGGCCCATTTCAAAGATAAGAGTTGCATGTGTGTTTGTCCTTTTCCCTTACTGTCAAGTTTCTTATCTATAAAATGTATCTTATGACACAATACAGGTCATAAATAAATATTTATTAGAGATGCTGTTATAAAACAAACCATTTTCTGCATATCTTAATGTCAGAGTACTTAGATCAAACTTAAATATTAGCATTAACTGAACTTGAGTTAGTGACAAAGAAAACTTTGGCCTAATTTCTGGCCATTTTGAGAAGTACAAAGGCATTTTCCATCAATTTTATTTTGGTAAGACTAATCAAAGAAACAAGGGAAAGAAAATAAGCGGTTAGTGGGTTCTCTTTCCATCAGTCTCTCTAGGAACTCCAGTTTTCCACACAGATGACAATGAGGTGGGCACTGTGTGGCATGTTGAGATGATTGCTTTGTGGGCCCTAATGAATAACAGATGGGCTGAGCTGTGAGGGTTCTGCAATGGGAATATTCAGGTGACTGGTGCTCACACAGGCAGGAGCACTCACAGGAAATGAGTGCCATGTGGGAACATTTGTCAGAATAGACAGAATATTTCCTTCTCTTTTGCTGAGTCCTGGGTATTACTAACATTTTTGTACTGTACCAGTAAAAAAGGAGTGCTTATCAATTTTATACAAGCAATATAGTTTTAGATGTTTACGAAAAGATATATTGTAAAAATTAGTATTAATCGACCACATGAAAAATAGAAAAATAAACTGGAGAGATGTATCTTTTATTCTATAGAGACAATGCTTAGTATTATTTAAATTTAACTACTACATTATTTCAGTCATGGAGTAATAGAAGATGAGAAGCGGTTCAGGGACCAAAAACATTATAAATACATGTTTGTTGGCACACGTACTTGAGTGTGCACATACATGCACACACACACATACTATTTTTTATTTAAAGGTATTGTATAATAATCTTAAGGAAGTCATTGAAGTAAGGGACATCAAAATCTTACCTGTGTGCATATGATTATCCTACTGAGTCAAATATACAGACTATTTCAACATCACTTTTGGGCCAATACAATTTTATTTATATGATCTTGGGGAAACAAATGTATAAAAGCTATATGAAATATATCACCTGGACTGCAAAATAGTACAGGGTGAAGATAAAAATTGAGTAATATAATCCATTTACTTATTCTAAAATATGTGATATTTAATATTAGTAGGGCAGTTATTTCATAATTGCTTTTCCATGGATCTTAAAAAATATGTTGTATAGGTAAATGCCAATAGGAATATTACAAGGTTATATTGTAGTTTATTGGTGACAATAAAAAGGTTTTAAAAAAGTATTTGTCAAGTTATCATATTAACTTCTTAAATGAATTGTTCCTTTCACAAATTGTGGCAGATGATTAAAGAATTAACATTGATATTTGTATTTATTTTTATGGGTTTCTGTTTGTTGGTTTGTTTGTTTGGGCAAGGAACTTTTTAAAGGAAGTACACAAATCATTTTTTTTTCAAAAGTGACTTTTTGCCTGCTTTCTATAATGTTTCATCACTTCCTCAGTAAAAATGAATTTTAAAATAATTCGAACAATTTATATATTTCTTCTGAAATCACTGTGCCAAAGTTAATGTTCCTTGGTGTGGCAATCATCAACCTATTCCATCTTCAGTTTATATTCTACAGCTAGTGTACAGGAAGTGTAAGGTAGAAGTGAATTTATCATGTTTTTCAAATAAAATTCACTGTGTAGAGTTTCAATCCAACTATTTTTTTTTATCTACAAAGTTGTAACATTCAAAGTCTTTCTATGAATTGTTGAGCTGTCATAAGTGACTGTCACAATGAGAAGATTCATTGAGAACTGTAATAAGTACCTTAATTCAGTTTATATATAGATGTAAATGTGCTATGCTCAACTGTATAAAATTACACCATAATCTCATACCATTCAGTTATGGCTTCAAGACATGCAATGATGTCAAGGTAAATAGTGAAACAGATACCACATAAATAATGCACCCTCTAGGAAGTTTAACAAGAGTGCCCAATTCAAATGTTATATAAACTAGAAATACATATAAAATTTCATGTGAATTTGTAATTATTTTGTCTGAAAATAAAATGATAAGAAGTAAAAATAGTTAACGATGTCTATACTTTTAACATATTTTGTGCTGGAAGAAACTTTAAAATCAGAATTTTCCATGAAAAGAAATGAGATATCAGTGCTACACTGTGAAGTGTATGCCTGTAATCTCAATGCTTTGCAGATATAGTTAGAGAGATGAGGAGTTCAAAGTTATCTAAGAATAAATAGCAAGAACAAAGCCAGTCTAGGCTCTATAAGACTCTACCTTAAAATAAAGCAAATAGGAGAAAACTTGGTAGGAAACAAGCATCTGAGTTTTAGGAGAAAAGAGATATACAGGAAAAAAAAAGCTAAACAAAACTAATATTTCATTAAATATTCTATTTTATGATATATTTTGTTTCTTATATAGCTTGATATCTATTTTCTGGTGATATATGATGGTGGTTAAATAAGAAATTCACATGCTATTTTCAGTTATATTTTTATTAAAGTACTTTAGGAGCAGGTTATGATCTCTAGTAGTAAATATAATTCAAGGAATAAATGTGTATTTCAGAATGCAAAATACCGAATAAAATTAGGTTTATTTAGTTCATAAAAGATTTATATACATCACTTAAGTGAATCAAATCTCTGTTTTTTGTATTCATAAACATGGTTTTATAGTGTTCTGTTTGCTAATGTTATTCCTATGATGATGCAAAGATTAATTTTAATAATTCCTAGTCTATTAATAATATTGATATAGTAAATGTTTTCAATAAGAACATTTTATTAAATATGTCTAGCATGATCATTCTGAAGTTCACCTATGTTTATATAGTACAATAAGGTTTGTCCGTGACTTCACTGTGATTAACTGATAAACACTAAGCACTATGAATTGTATGGAAAAAAACAAATATCAGTCAACTGTCCTATCCCATACTGCTGGTAATATGGATTCAAAATTACTAAGCAGGTGACAATCTCATAAGGCAACTACCGGGTAAATTAAGAAAATTAAGAGAGAGAGACAGAGACAGAGAGAGAGAGAGAGAGAGAGAGAGAGAGAGAGAGAGAGAGAGAGTGTTCTGTGGAAAGCCAGAGAGCTATCCAAGTATAGAGTCCAACTGGCACATAGGCCCTGCCAAAGAAGCATGCCTGATTATTCACACAACAGAACACAGCAAGAGGTTGAAACAAACAGCTGCTGACTCTTTGAACTATAGTGGGATTGGAAGAATCATGAGGTTTGGACTACGTAGAAGATCATAACCATTCATATTCCAAGTCAATCAGAGGCACCAATATCAATGAAGAGTTCTCAATTAATTCTGCACATGAATTTATTTGGGAGCAAAAATAAAGAAGATTACTGACATCATACTTTTAGAATTGTTAAAGGTTTATCAAAGGAATTATTTTTAAGGACAAACCCCATGTGCTGGCTCAAGTCGAGGACTCAGTCAATTAGGTTTTGAAGCTCAGGCTTATGCTTTACAGCACAGTAACATATCCACATGGGTATGCACATATCTTTGCAATTGTAAAATCATGCATTTGTCTTATGCTTCATTTATTGGATTATTTTTTCCTAGATTTAATTCCTCTTCAATGAGAAGGACATTCACACACAAGCAAAAATTCAAAGACCAGTGAGTATGTAAGGGAAGGGAAAGGTTGTGTTGGTGGCCAAGACTCAGAAAGAAGCAAGTGTGAACTAACAAGTCTAAACATCCAATGAACAAAATGAGAGATGGAAATAGAAAATCCAACTTAACTTTGAATTCATGCTAAATCCCTGCTTGCTACAATAGATAGTGACCAGTTGTGATTATTTGTTTGAAGGACATATTAATTAGCCAAATGTTAGTATTTTGTCACTATTTTGAAAGTAATTACAAAATGTTTCACTAATACTGGCTTGATAAAATCCATTTTCGATAAGATGAAATAAATGCATTTAAGATATAGACATGTAAACAGCTGTCCTAATTTGTATCATTACCCCATACGTGGCCAAATTTAACAGAGTTTGTATTGAACAGCACTGGAGATAATACACATTCTGGAAAACACAATAATTTTAATAGTGTTCCTAACAGGGCATCATGAACTAATAATTAGCTTTTTCTCAACAAATACAATAGAAATTATAGTTCTGTGTTTCCTGTGAACTATGAATAATATAACTTTTCATTTTTCATATTTATTAATTTATATCAAATTATTATTGATGTTATACCAATATAGCACATAACCATACTTGAATGTATAAATATTCTAGGGAATACAATGAAAAAATTTCATTAAAGTTCAATTATGAATTCCAAAGAAACACTGAAGCAAATTTACAGGCAGACAATGCCCTTGGAATACTGATACTTCTATAGATACTCAAACAACAGCACATTGCATGAAGATAGTATTTTTTTTCATCAAGTGCTTAAATTTTAATTTTTATTCTGCCATTTTAATTATAGGTAGTGAGAATCTCTCATGTTGTAATGCATATATGCAACCATGTATACTTAGGACATATTATCTAGAAATGAACACTTTGTATAATTTGTTTTCATTGACCATTACTTAACACTCAACTACAAAGCCTAGAAACCACAGTAGTTAGTTTGTTAAGATACTCCCAATTACATCAAAACCACCTGGACTTAGTGCTCCCTTAATAGGTGGTAATTTTTGCTTGATGCTGTGAGCTTGAACCAATATCCAAAGGGTCTTTGATCAAAGAACGCAAAACAAAAACAAAAACAAGGAGTGCATAATAACACCAGTTAAAACACCAATTGTTGAAGATCTACAGGTAATCAGTAGAGGCTCAGAGAGGGATAATCTGTTTTATTTGGGAACAAACGATAGGTTATCCCTTGTATTTACTGGCATGGTTTGAATTTTTAAAGCCCTTCATAACCTTTTTTTTATTCATGTCCATAAGATTTTCAAAGTAGAAAGGGAAATTATGATATGATGGAATAAAAAGAGTGTTAGCATTTTCCCAGCTATTATATATATATATATATATATTCTGATGGGATATATGCTGGTGGGAGTGCAAATTTGTACAACTGTTCTGAAAATCAGTTTTGCTGTTTTTCAGAAAATAGGAAATAGTTCTACCTCAAGATCCAACTGTACCACTCTTGGGAATATACCCAATAGATGCTCCAACATACTCCAAAGACACCTCAACTATGTTCATAGCAACTTTATTTTAATAGCCAGAAACTGGAAAAAATAGAGATGACTCTCAACCGAAGAATGGATAAAGAGAATGTTGTACATCTACACAGTGGAATACTACTCAGCTATTAAAAACAAGACATCATAAAAATTTCAGGAAAGTGGGTGGAACTAGGAAATATCATCCTGAGTGTGGTAACCCAGACCCAGAAAAACACACATGGTACGTACTCACTTATAAGTGCATAGATATAATGTACAGCGCAACCATGCTACAATCTACATACCCAAAGAAGGTAAGTAACAGAGAAGACCCAAGGGATAATGGTTGAACCTTATTCAGAAAGGAAAATGAAATAGATATCTGAAGTAGATGGAGGGAGGGAACTTAGTTAGAGATCTGGTGGGGAGGAAAACAACATGGAAGGCATTAGGTGTAGTGGAAGCAGAGTTTCAGGAAGGGGGAATGTAAATCATAGGGGGTCATCTCTGGGAAGGTGATAGGCTCCTAGGAGTCTCTGTGAGTGACCTTAGCCGAGACTCCTAGCAGTAATGGATTTGGAACCTGAAGTGGCCATCCCTTGGAGCTTGGGCACGATTTCCAGTGAAGTTAGGGGACACCAACCCACCAACAAATTTTCTACCCAAAATCTGTTCTGTCTACAAGATTTGTATGGGTAAAGATGGAGCAGTCCATGACCCATCAATAACTGGCTTAACTTTAGACCCAGCCCATGGGAGAGAGGCAATGGCTTACACTATTAATGATACACTACTATACTTGCAGACAGGAGCATAGCATAACTGTCTTCTGAGAGGCTCCATCAAGCAGCTGATGGAAACATATGAAGAGACCCCATAGCCAGTCTATAGGGGGAACTCAGGTAGTTTTGCAAAATAGTAGGAAGAAGGCGAGAGAGAGCCTGAGAAGTCAAGAACACTAAGAGAAGACCTACAGAGGAAGCTAATCTAGGCACATTGTGGCTCACAGACATTGAACTACCAAGCAAAGAACATCCATGGGCTGGATCTAGGTGCCATTCATATGTGTAGCAAATGTGAAGCTTGGTCTTCAAGTGAGTCCCCTAAAAATTGGAGGGGGTGCATTTGGATTCTGTTTTGTAGCCAGGTGGCCTTGTGTGGCATCTGTGTGAGAAGCCCTTAATCCTGCTGTGCCAGGGTTGGTTAGTACCCTTCTCCGAGGAGAAAGGGAGGGGGAATGGGGGAAGAAGACATGACAGTGGGACTAAGAAGAGAGAAGGAAAGGGTCTGCTATCACATTGTAAAGTGATTAAATAATTAAACAGAAGAAATAGAAGAAGGAGGAGGAGGAGGGGAAGAAGAAGAAACCAGGACAATACTATGTTTGAAGTAGGTATGTATTAGTACTGAGACAACTGTGTCATTTCATGTCAGAATCCTCAGCACTGAGGTCGCTGAACAAGAATGATCAAGGATATATAGACAATCTGCAGCTTAGAGAGACCTAATCATAAAAACTAACCCAAAAGCTAAAAGATATTTAATTGGTTATCTATATGTTCTAGTTCTTCAGATTTATACTCCATGTTATGGAGTATGTCAAGGAATCCATAAAATTTTTACATATTACTGATGAAATAAGTATTTTAATTTCTGTTTATCTATCCTCATTTACTATAAGTAGTAGTTGATCTAATACATTGCTACTTATTTCACTTCAAAAGCATTTTAAAATTATGTAATCCATCACTGTCACCACTAATGGTATTTTTTGATATTTTTTAAATGTTATTTTTCCTCAGTATATTATCTTTTCTTGTAATGTCATGAAGAATATGAATTGTGGGGGCCTTTTTTTTAGTAAGCACTTTAATTTACATTGAAGTCTGTTAAACATGAATGCAAGCCTAAAATCTTTCCCCACATTTTTTGGTAGACCTATCTTGCTCAAATCTAGAGAGATAGAATGTGTGTCAACAGCCCTGTACATTTTTTCACTGCAAAACATGTACTGGGTTTGCATATTTTACTGTGTTTATTTTCTTTTTGCCATTGAGATGGTGGTTCTTTTCACCTGTATTCATAGTATATAAATAAGTACATAATAACATGAAAGATGGCTTGCTGCAACAGAAATATGGAAGAAATGATACTTAGAGAGATTGACTTCAAAAAATAATTCTCTGTGAAAATCATGTCTCCAATAAACTTTTCCTCTTTTATCCAACTTGCTTACAACAAACGATCAGGTTATCCCTCATTCTTCCTCTGTAATTGTTTTACTATGTCTTCTTTGAATAACCAAACTGAGCAGCCTACTTCAGGTGACATTCTCTCCTTTTGAAAATGATAAACCTAAGACTTACTCGACATACTTCATGCATACAATTTATGGTGTTCCCAAAAGTTTAATGCATCAATGTTACTTCTACTTATTTTAATAATCTTTATCAACAAATAACATCTTCTTTTCCCAGTTGGTATTTTGTATGTAATTAGGATGATTTTTCAAATTTCAATGGACTGCTTCTTTACATTAACACAAAAATTCAGGCTACCTCTGCAGATATTTCCTCCAGAATAACAAATCAGTGATGGAGTGAAGAGAGATAAGAAATAATACCAGGCTTACTAAAGAGTACATATTCGTGGAATGCTATGACAATGATATACATCTTTATTTTTAATGTCACAGCTTCTTTTGCTGTGTTTTATTATAGAAGAAACTAATTATGTTGAATTGATATTTCATACAAACACAAGCTATGTATTTATTTAATTTTTAATATAATGGACAAGAACCATTGGCACAGGATCAATATTTTACATACATGTATCTACTTGCATATGTGACTATATATTTATATCATTTTTTTGAGATAAGGTTTCTCTGTGTAGCCTTGGCAGTCCTGGACTCACTTTGTAGACCAGGCTGGCCTTGAACTCACAATTATCTGCCTGCCTCTGCCTCCAGAGTGCTGGGATTAAAGGCATGCACCACCACGCCCGGCTCATATCATTCTAAGTCAGTTTCTTAGTGTAGTGTGAATTAAAAGAAAGCTACAATAAAGAGTAAGACAATTACTCCTTACATTTAGAGATTTTCTTGATAGTTATTTTGTTAATTATTTAAAAAATATCTTAGAAAATCATGTATATATTCTTGTGAAAATATTGCAATGTTTGTTAGATAAGCTCAGAGAAGTAAAGCTTTAGTCCAAGTTCATGGTTTATGATATTAAGATATTCTCTATATCTCTTGTAGTTATTATTATGTATATAGAATCTAGTCCATTTTTATTCTATTTAAACATTTAATAAAATATTCTTTAACAAAGAGCTTACATATCCAATATAATAAACACATTATGAATAAAATTATTTTTTAAGAAAATAAATTATAAACTAAATAATAAATCCTGTCACCTATTCTATAAGTTTATATATAATACCTAATTTGGTTTGTCTATTTCATCAATAATAAAAGTTATCTCAGTAGCAAAGGGTTAAGTTATAAGACAGGGTTTTTGTGGAACATTTTGATATATACATATACATATCACAATCAAAAGAACAACTTGCCTTTAATAGTCTCTCATCTATAAATAGCAGTATCAAATTAGCACATTGGGAACTCAGATATCACTAATGCGATCCTCAAATGAGTTTAAACACTTCACGGTGCAATAGAGTTTTATTCTAATTACTTTTTCAATGAGCAACATTATCAGAAAAGCATTTCCATTAATATTTCACCTTGAAGATCAAAACTAAAATTGTATTCACAAAACACTTTCCCATAAGTGTTTCTGTTTACACGGCATCCATTATTTTCTTTCTGAATAAGCAGATTTACTGCCATTAGTTTGCCATGGCTGTGAATATATTTTAGTACAGCATATAGGAGCAGGAAATAAGATGCCTGGAACATGCATGATTTTGTCTTATGTTAGATGTGTCATTATTTTGAAAAAAAAAAAAAAAGATTGATTGCTGACTTGGGAAAATATGTGCAGAGAATAAAATTGGGTAGCAACTAAGAACCATACTCACCTTTTTTTATTTGCATAATTGTAACAACTTTGCTTGATTCTATTACTGTTTACAAATTATCTGGAGTGAAATTCATAAAATGCAAATACTTATGCTAAATACGAGCAAATACATTGAACATAAGGTTCATAAGTCAAATTGTATAAGTTAAATTCTACTTTGACTGTAATTCAATACAAAATATGTCAATATTACACTTATGTATTATTTTAACAAGCTATGCCATAGCTAGTAGTGATGATAAGGTTAAACTATCAACATAATCTAGAATCACAAGTCAAGAGTCTTAATGATGGGTTGGCTATATTATATTGACCTGTGAGGATGTCTGTTAGGGACATTTTGTTTTCATTCTTTTTTTTTATTATTATTAATTTATTCTTGTTACATCTCAATGTTTATCCCATCCCTTGTATCCTCCCATTCCCCCCCCCCATTTTCCCATTATTCCCCTCCCCTATGACTGTTCTTGAGGGGGATTACCTCCCCCTGTATATTCTCATAGGGTATCAAGTCTCTTCTTGGCTACCTGCTGTCCTTCCTCTCCTATTGGGACTCTAAATGAGAGACGCATGGGAGAATAGCAAAATAAAAGGATACAGAGGGTCCTAGAAATCTACAAGTAGAACAATATGATAGGCAGATTTGGGTCCAGGGGTCCCACTCAAACTAAGGCACCAGCCAAGGACAATACAGGAGGTAAACTTTAAACCCCTTCCCAGATCTAGCCAATGGTCAGAATATTCTCCACAGTTGAGTGGAGAGTGTGATATGACTTTCTCACGTACTATGGTGCCTCACATTTGACCATGTCCCCTGGAGGGGGAGACCTGGTGGCACTCAGAAGAAGGGACATTTTCTTGAATGGATTATTTGAGGTGGGATCTCACACTGAGCGTGCTCTGCACCATCTATAATTAGGCACTGAACTATAGAAGTCTATGACTTGAGGTCATAAGCATGGACAGATGAATTCATCACCTTGCTTTCTACTCTTGACTATGGAGATATCTGGATGGTATTTTTTTAATATTTTTTTATTTATTTAATTAATTCAGATTATAGTTCAACAGTTATCCCATCACTTGTATTGTCCCGCTCCGCCCTTCCTATTTCCTACGCCCTATTCCCCTCCCCTAGATCTATGACTGTGGGGGACCTCCTCCACCACAATATGGTCATAGACTATCAAGTCTCATCTTGATATCCTGCTTATTCTTTCTTTGAGAGCCACCAGGCCACCCCACCACAGAGAGGTGGTCAATATATGGCAACAGAATTCGTGGCAGAGTCAGTCCCCGCTCTCCACATAACTGTGTCCATTGGCTAGATCAGAGTAGAGTTTCAATGTTTACTACTTGTATTGTTCTTGGTTAGTGCAATAGTTTGAACTGACCTGGATGTTTTAAGCTCTTCCTTTGTTTTTCCCTTGATGACAAATATTAACCTGGTGTATTAGTTACTTTTCCATTGTGATAAAGTACCATAACCAAGGTAACTTGTAATGGATGTAAACATGTGTTTGTTTTGATCCCACGTGTGGGATGTGAAACAGACTTGTATGAGGGTGTGTGGTGTTTTCCCACTGAAAACAGACTTGTGAAAGAACAAGTAATGTTTGTCCACTGCAAGAAATATCTCTTGCCGGGGAGAGCAAGGGCTTTGCTAACATGCTAATACGGACTCTGAGAGGATATGTGTGTGTGTGTATATATATATATATATATATATATATATATATGTATATATATAATACGTGTATATATATATATAAAATGAATTTATTTGCTTCATGGTTCCAAACCACTAAGAATCCAGGATGGTACAAATGTGAGGCATGCTGCCAAGGACAGGAAGATAAAAGTTCAAATATGTACACACACACACATATATATATATATGTGTGTGTCCAAAACGAGAGGCGAGGCAAGGGTTTTTGGTCTTGGCTGTTCAACAATCCACTTTAAGATTCTCCCAGAGAGAACTGCTTCAGTGAATGCTTCAAGGCTCTAGGTTCCAGCTGCTGTTCTAGGTGCTAACAGCTGTGGTTGTGGTCACCTTTGCTAAATTGCTGGTTTGCTGTTTAATTGTTCTATTGGAGACCTGCCAACTAAACAATGGAATCACTCCAAGGAACTGAGTCTAAAAAGGTCTACTTCTCCTGTTTCTATTGACGTCTTTTCTCTCCTATCTAGGGTATGTGAGTTGGCAGGGATGTAAAAGCATTAAAGAAACCCAAATAAGGTAGGTTTGAAAAAGTTCAAAGCCCGCAGTAACTCAAACAAAGAATTTTTTTGCTTCATGGTTCCAAAGCACTAACAGTCCAGGATGGTGCAAATGTTAGGCATGCTGCCAGGAAGAGGAAGATAAAGGTTCACATCACAGGAAGCGGAGACTGCAAACTGGAAGTGGCATGAAACTTTGAATCTCAAAGCCCAAACCCAGTGAGGTCCTTCCTCCAGGTAGCCATTCCAAAGAATGTCAGCAACTGGGATCTGAGCATTTAAAAGTGAAAGAATGTGGATAAAAATTATTAAAATGATTACTCCTAGAATTGAAAATCACTTTTTGGCTTTCCAGGGTCCTTTTTTGTACCAGCCTTTTCCACACCTTTTCTTCAACCCTTTTAATCCCCTAAAACTAGATAAGAAAGAAAAAAATAGTGAACAAAGGAAAGAAATCCATGGATAAAGTCAGAGATCAGAAAAGGGGAGCATTATCATTAGACTGCTTCCAGTTTGATTTTAACCTGCAGAATATAGGTTTTTCTTGTTGTTGTGTGCAACAACCAGCAACTAACCAATAATGCACCCAAGCTCTAGGGACTCTAGTATTTATATACCCTCTTAAGAGTCCTCAGTATTCCAAGTGTCACACAATCACATAAATGACCTCTAGTTGGCAAAACCATGCCCCTGCTAGAGCACAAGGCAAACCAAAGTCAGCTGGAATTAAAATGAAAACATATTCTTATAATATTGCCGTATTTTATAAAAGAACCCAAAGTTATCACTAAAACTTTTGTCAGGGTACTTTATTATAGCAACAGATGTGAAACTAAAATGTTAGCAGGTTTAATAAATATGAAAAAAATTCTCAGAACACAATTAGAAACATGGGGAAGGTATATAGACAACTATAAAATTGCTTAATCCAATTTTAATTAAAACATTGTTAAAATATTTCTTAGGGGATAGAGATTATGTAAGAAAAATTTAAAATACAATTTTGACGAATGTATTATATGGCAGACAAAATAATTGCTATCCAGATATATGTAAATGATCATCAATTTAACTTGAAATTGTGTTGGTTAGCAAGGTGGGTTAAAATAACAAGAGAAATGAAGCCTAATCTGCTGATTATATAATAAGGAGGATGCCCTTGATTTTCCTGTGCTCCCAAAGCAGTAATAATTGTTCTCTACTGTGGTTGAGGGTGCAGTAGATTATCAAAATGGCACACAATCATCAAGAGAGACTTTACTTCATTGTCATTGCAAACTAAGTTTTGCGCCCTTGATTAGGGTTGGACTTGGTCTTATGGTTAGGTTCAATTTTTGGGTTAGAAGCATCGTCTGTCATATTTAGGGTAATCAATGCTGTGATGAAACATCATGTCCAGAAGAAACTTGGGGAGGAAAGTGTTTATTTCAGTTTATACTTGCCCCCATCACTGTTCATCATCAGGGAATTTAGGAGAGGAATTCACACAGGGCAGGAACCTAGAGACAGAAGCTGATGCAGAGCCATGGAGGCCTTGCCATGTATGGATAGCTCAATTGTATTCTTATAGAGCCCAGGATCACCAAGCCAGAAATGGACCTACCCACAGTGGGCTGGGCCTTCTCCGAAACATCACTAAATAAAAAATGCCTTCCATTTTATGCAAGCATTTTCTTAATAGAATTTTTGTCAACTCAGGTGAGTTAAGCCTATTTCAAGTTGACATAAAATCATCCACACTTACACCTAAAGGGAGTGTATCTTGAAAAGAGGGAAGGAGCTGAAGGACTTGCCTTACTAGAAAGGAAGAGAATGTTTAGTAAGGTATATTAAGTGAGTAAAATCTGTTTTCTATACAAGAGGAAAAATTACGTTATGGAGGAAAAAATTCAACATTCAAATCACCTAAATTTATTCAAAATTTAATATAGAAAAAAGCCTGATAAAATTGTCCAAATTTTGATAGGACTTCATGTTTTTATTTAGTCCTAATATATGATGTTTTACAACATATACATATATGCAAATATATGTTTATAAAGGTTTCCTAGGTAAGTTTACTGCTATTATAGTATAATAAAATGAGTAGAGTAAAAATGTGAATTTAATAATTGCCATTTAATAGTTAAGGATTTTACAGCTATTTGATTTTTACAGTGAATAGTTTTATAATAAATCTTTTTATTCAGAGAAGTAGGGTCTATATATCATGCAATCTGTTTTTTTCATATTCGACCTTTTATCAAATACATGAATATAAATTAGAAATAGGAAAATTTGTTTAACTGTGGAATTAAATTAAAGGAAGACAAGTATAAGAAGTCTTAGTTTTTAAAAAAATTTGGCTTAATAGAGAAACGTTTAGACCAAGTACATTTAAGTACCCAGCAATACAATGAGTGGTCAGTCAACATTACCCACAGGGTTACAACCTGGTCATCAAAGATGGAGAATTTCTGTAGAAACTGGATTGTGTTCTATTTTGGCAAAATACTATGAGAGGTAAAGAGTATAATTCAAAATGAAGTACAAAAAAGAAACAAAAACAAAACAAAGCAAAAACAAACAAACAAAAAACTCATAGTTTTAGCAAGGCATGGCGGCACATGCCTTTAATCCTAGCACAGCCCTGACAGCCAGGACAATACAGAGAAACTCTGTCTTCAAAACAAAACAAAACAAAACAAAAACAAACAAACAAAAACCAGTTTAAAAAGTAGTATATGGGAGATGAAGTTTAAGATCCTATACTAGAAAATTAAAAATACATGTTTGGCATTCCTTTAGCAAACTTTTCCTTTAATAATTATAGTTATTCTGGAGATTATGTGATAAATATAAAGAATAAAATGAGAGGCACTTTGTACTGTTGATCATGAAGAATGAGAGCCCTTTAAATGGAAAGTTAAAAATGAAAAACATCTGGATAGTCCTTAGAAAATAATAAGTTAGGGACACCCTATGAACAAATTCAAGACTTCCACTTCATAATGAGAAATAGATAGCAAGAATTAGGGAGAGCAGAAGAGGGAGGTACAAGCGAAGAGATAACAATCAGGGTATAATCTGAATAAATTATTTAATAATAAATAAATAAATAATAAAAGTGGGACTTACCTTAACCGACAAAAAAATGTATAAGCAGCAAAGTAATGCTGAGAGTGGGAGAAATAGTCTTCAAGAGTGTAGAGCATACCAATTCGTTATCCAATACCATATTATAAGTCCTAAAAATATACATAGGCATAATATTATTCAGATTGAGTAGGTTATAGGTAGGAGTATGTGTGTATGTATGTATGTATGTATGTATATATTATTTAACAATATTTAAGTGAAAAATCCATAACATAAATAAGAAAGTGAATAAAAGGGAGTTATGGGAATATTTAGAACAGAAATTAAAAAATAAGTGTATTATAATATTATCACTAAAAGAAATAATTTTAAAAGATTAAATTTAAAATTTAAACACATGATTGATTATGTATGAGTGGTCCCATGTAAGCCTGTCATTCCAATTACTATGTGGATATCCTTTCCATATAATCCTCAGGGGCATTTTTATAATTCAGTTTATCTATTAGAGTTCTTTTACGCTTCTGTGTTTCTGTCTTTACCCTTCTCACCATATTCAAATATTCATTCAAGAAATTTCTAATTATTGAGTACTAGGTGACAGAAATACTCCCCTACATTTAACATCAGGGAACAGAACAACTAAACCAAATTTCTAAAGTCAAGTAATGTCGGGAGCCGGTCCGCCATTACAAGATGGCGCTGACTTCCCGTTTCCTGGTTCTTCACGGAGGCCCTTATGGCCAGTGCGCATGCACAAACACGTCACCCTTACATGACCCGCTTACGCGGGCGGTATGCTAATTAGGTATTCTCTAGAGCACCAATGACGGGAGGACACGTCCCTCTACGCCTTGATATTTCCTATATAAGCCAGGGATTTTACGGGGAGTGGGTCCTTCTCCATCAGTCTGCAGAGAGCTGTACAATAAAATGCTGTCAGGTGCTCGCTTCGGCAGCACATATACTAAAATTGGAATGATACAGAGAAGATTAGCATGGCCCCTGCGCAAGGATGACATGCAAATTCGTGAAGCGTTCCATATTTTTTGGAAGAGTGGATAAAGAAACTGTGGTACATATACACTATGGAATACTACTCAGCTATTAAAAACAAGGAATTCCCGAAATTTGTGGATAAATGGATTGAGCTAGAAATGATCATAATGAGTGAGTTAACCCAGAAGCAGAAAGAATCAAATGGCATATACTCACTTATATCTGCATACTAGCCCAAGGGGCATGTCCCACGAAAGCCTTCACTTACCAGGAAACTGGAACAGAGGGGAAGGCATCCTATTGGGACTCTAAATGAGAGACGCATGGGAGAATAGCAAAATATAAGGATACAGAGGGTCCTAGAAATCTACAAGTAGAACAATATGATAGGCAGATTTGGGCCCAGGGGTCCCGCTCAAACTAAGGCACCAGCCAAGGACAATACAGGAGATAAACTTTAAACCCCTTCCCAGATCTAGCCAATGGTCAGAACATTCTCCACAGTTGAGTAGAGAGTGTGATATGACTTTCTCACGAACTTTGGTGCCTCACATTTGACCATGTCCCCTGGAGGGGGAGACCTGGTGGCACTCAGAGGAAGGACAGCAAGTAGCCAAGAAGAGACTTGATACCCTATGAGAATATACAGGGGGACGTAATCCCCCTCAGGAACAGTCATAGGGGAGGGGAATAATGGGAAAATGGGGGGGGGGAGGAATGGGAGGATACAAGGGATGGGATAAACATTGAGATGTAACAAGAATAAATTAATAAAAAAAAACATTCAGAAAAAAAAAAATGCTGTCAGAAGAATCCTGAGTTGCCGCGTCTCCTTTATCGGCGAAAGGTGCGCGCGACAAAGTAAGGCTTTATGTGTTGCCATATGTAATTTGGAAAATATATGCCGAGTGAGAGTTTGTCAAAAGCATAAGCAATAAGACACCAAAAGTTTTAAAGTAAGTGAAAATTTTTAATTTTATCAAATATAATGAAGAAAGGATTTTGAGGGATAGAATATGTCTTCACAAAAGCTATTGGCTTAAAGGGTTATTATTTTTACATCTTGCTTTATGTAAACAAAAGATTTTTACCTGCGCAAATATGACTTGACATCTCTATGCAGTTGAAATCTAACAGAGGCTGGTGAAGGAATTGCTGCCCAATCTCTCCATTATCTCATCCCTATGTTATGTTCTTCATCTAGTACCAGGAAATGTTACCATCACAGTGATCCCAGAAAGGTTTCCATAAAGCCCAGGGATTCAGCTCAGGTTTTCCTGGCCAGAAATGGATGAATTGAAGACTTCTAACCTTAGCTTCAGTATAATATGGTGTGTTCTGTATTCACAGTAAGCTTAATCCTTAATGTGAGATGTGTAAACATTGTAATGAAAGATAAGCTGTATGATATCTTTTGTTATTAATAGTTTGGAATTAAAAACACCTTATTTTCCACCAGGAATATGTATTAAGACCATTGTGAGTGTCTGGATTCACAGAAAGTCCAAAATCTTCTAAATGTAGTATTTCATTTTTAAAATAAAAGTACATTTATGATGAAGTTTAATTTGTATAATTTTTAACAAAACAAAGCACTCGTGAAAATAAAATGTTGTAAAATTGCCTGCATCTCACTACTTGCTATTTGGAACACAAATTAAATAAATAAGGAGTACTCAAAATGAAGTAATGTGATTTTCATAGAGTTGATTTATCACTGGGATGACTACTAAGTGATTAATGGGCAAATAGCCTGTACACTGTAGACAACTGGATGAAGGACAGATTTGTGTCCTGGGTAGAGAAGAGCAGAACAGTCTAATTTCTATTGCACCATGTAGAAAGACATACTGCTTATAAATTATGCCTTGTGTATTTCAGGTTGGCGTTGGACACAGGTAACTCAAAAAACATGCAGCCCAATTGAGATTACAGAGAGGCAAAGTATTCTGCCACAAGACAATGACATGTAATTCCTTTATTGAAGTGGATTCTATTAAAAATTCTTTAAATTTATTATGTTCAACTTCTTCTAAAGAAGACTGTGAAGATACTGTTTAAGAATACTAAACTAAAAAAAAATACTAAACTATTAAAATATTACTTATGTTATCTTTTCAATGTACATTTTACCATGTAATTGAAAAATGTGTGGTGTTATTTCTCTCATTACATTTTAACATTTATTATGTTTAATATTTCATAGAAGGCATGCTTAATTTATTTTATATAGATCTTACCTAATGTTGTTTAAGAATTTCTCTGATGAATCCTATTAATAACTCCTTCCTGTTTTTTTCAGCTTTTATCATAATGTCATATTAGTATTAAAATAAGGAAATACCTCTTGTCATAATGATGGATGCTGTTTGCCTGCTTTTTAAATGATTGTATTTGGAATTTAGCATATTATCTCTTTACATTTCAAATATTCTAAGATAAGTTCTTCCTTAAGTACTACCTCCCAATATATATATTGCAACACCATACACAAACAGCCTTGATGTTCTTTTTTTTTCAATTTTTTAAAATTAATTTATTCTTGTTACATCTCAAATTTTATCCCATCCCTTGTATCCTTCCATTCTCCCCTCCCTCCCATTTTCCCATTATTCCCTCCCCTATGACTGTTCCTGAGTGGATTGCCTCCCCCTGTATATGCTCATAGGGTATCAAGTCTCTTCTTGGCAACCTGCTGTCCTTCCTCTGAGTGCCACCAGGTCTCCCCCTCCAGGGGACATGGTCAAATGTGAAGCACTAGAGTACCTGAGTAAGTCATATCCCACTCTCTACTCAACTGTGGAGAATATTCTGTCCATTGGCTAGATCTGGGTAGCGGTTTGAAGTTTACGGCCTGTATTGTCCTTGGCTGGCGCCTTAGTTTGAGTGGGACCCCTGGGCCCAAATCTGCCTACCATAATGTTCTACTTGTAGGTTTCTAGGACCCTCTGATCCTTCTACTTATTGGGACTCTAAATGATGTTCTTTTTAAAAATAATTTTATTAATTTATTCATATTACATCTCAATTGTTATCTCATCCCTCGTATCCTCCCATTCCTCCCTTTCTCCCATTTTCCCCTTACTCCCCTCCCCTATGACTGTGAATGAGGAGGACCTCCTCCCACTGTATATGCTCATTGGGTGTTCAGTCTCTTCTTGGTAGCCTGCTATCCTTCCTATCAGTGCCACCAGTCCTCCCTATCCAGGGGACGTGGTCAAATATGGGGTACCAGAGTTCATGTGAAAGTCAGACCCCACTCTCCTCTCATCTGTGGAGATGTCCTGTCCATTGGCTAGATCTGGGTAGGGGTTCGAAGTTTATTGTATGTATTGTCCTTGGCTAGTGCCATAGTTTGAGCAGGACCCCTGAGCCCAGATCCACGTGTCATAATGTTCTTCTCGTAAGTTTCTAGGACCCTCTGGATCTTTCTATTTCCCCATTCTCCCATGCTTCTCTCACCTAGAGTCCCAATAGGATGTCCACCCCTCTGTCCCTCTTTCCTGGTAAGGGAAGACTTGATGTTCTATCCAAAGAAACCCTATACAGAGAACTTCAAGTCTGTATATATTACTATAGCTTCATCCTACTTTTGTGTGTTTTATTCTTCTTCTTCTCCTCTTTCTCCTCTTTCCCCTCTTCCTTTTCCTACTTCTTTAAATTCTTCTTCCTTTTCTTCTGCCTCTTTCTTTCCTCTTTTGCCCCACTTGTCAGCCTCTCATTATAACATTGCTTTAATTCAATCTGTTTTATAGATCTATTATCAACTAACAATTTCCAAACATACATTGTTAATTCTGGCCAATATAATTTTAGGAGAAGCACTCTGTGAAGCCTATTGAACTGCATATATGTGGTATAATTTTTTTTTGTTAGTTGGGGAATGGTATTGGGAAAATAGCAAAACATATTTGGAATCCGCAGTCTTTTAAAAGATGCCTGAATCTGTATAATAATGATAGTCAACAAACATCTTTTACAGTATAATATTTGCCTTTTTATTTAATATAAAACACAGTATTAGAAATGTTAATTTATTTTTTTCAAATTTTTAAATTCTAAGTCTCTCAAACTCCAGTACCTGCTTGAGAATGCAATCTTATGAATAAAAAAAAAATAACAGCACTAGGAATATTACCAGTGGGAGGAGGCAAGGATTGTTAATCTTCAGTCAACTTTTCTGAATGTAACCATCAAATAGAAAGCGTATCTATGATGGCCTATGAATGAGGGATTATTCAGAGATATTTCCCTTCAGGGAGACACAGTTTGAATGTAGATATCAGTGACTGAAGGGCAGAGATTCTATACTGGGTTACAAGGGAAAAGAAGGAAGTTCCCTGAACACTCTTCATCTCTCTCTTCTTGATGACTGTGTACACAAGTGACCATCCATCCTATATTCTTTCTACCTCAGCTAGAGCCACTCTGGATGAAACAACTTCCCAGTGATGATGAACTATACCCTCAAACTGAATATGAATATCCTGCAGCTCTTTAATTACTTTTGTCAAGTATTATTGTCTCATCAATAAGAAATTAATTAAGGCAAGTGATTCCAGGGCCAAAGAAATAGAAATTCCATGTATGTTTATTTCCAGACTCTGATGTTATAAATGTACAGCAAAGGGTTTCTTCTTTGCCTTTACTTTCTGTAATAAGTGAATTTAAAGATAGACTCAATGGATGCTCAAAGACAATTTTATTGGGGTTTGAAAAGAAAATAATTGGACAGCTGTAAATCTTGCATCTGCCAGAAAACAGAGTTGGAAAAACATCAGATAGATAATCATGCCATTTGAGTTAGGGTCCAAGATATGTGGCATGCTCAAAAATGAAGGCTGGAAAGCAGCTGTGTAGACATAATGGCTGTAGTGAGGAGATTCAGAAAGTCCAGAGTGTCAGAGAAGCATGCTCAGTATTTGAGCTGACATAATAAAGGACGGAAAGACAGAAGAAAGAAAAGTTACATTTTTAAGTTAGAAACAGACTTTGTAATGCTTCTTGGGGAGCACTTTGGGGTCCTGGAAGTACATTACTCATTAGAAGATAATGATTCCTCCTTTCCCTTTAGTATGACTTCAGATGAATCAAATTTTTTGTAGCATTCTTTTGTACACAAGTTAATGTCTAGTCAAGCTGGTTTAACATTTAAGAAAACATGACAATAATAGGTAAAAACTTAATATTAGGAGCAACAGGCTGATATGTCCAGGGCAGGAGCAGGAACTCAGATTTCATTCTTTCAACCAGGAATAGGAATCTTTCCCTGGAATAATACACTATCTATATCTAATTGGCAACTGTTTACTAATAAAAGACTAGTTTTCTTTAAAGGAGTTTCACTGAGTACACAAAACATTTTTTAAGGATGGGCTCCATGCCTAGCAATAAATGGGCAACACTAAACAAATTCCACTGTAGAGTCTCTTTGTCTCAATATTTTTTTTTCTTACAGGTCCCTTGTCTCTATATTATGTTATCTAGTCATGTCCTTTTATGGGATTTCTATTTGTGTGAAAGTTTAAGTCTCTGTGTATATGTATTTCTTGCGCCTTTTCTTTGGCTCTTCTTCTGTTCGTTTTCTATTTGGGTTTGTTTGTTTTTATTTCAATTTATAATTATTATGTAAATGGTTGCTTATTTTCTAATGAGAGTGTCATAAATTGTGAGGATTCTGGAAGGAGAGGAAGTGGGGAGGATCTAAGTGGAGTTAGGGGAGAGAAGCCATATTCAGGGCATATTGAATGATAAGAAACCTTTGTTTTCCATAAAGAAATTTTTTAAAAAACTGGTTAAAAAAACAATGTAATTCTCATTAAAATTTCTGTATTATTTCTCACAGAACTCAAGGAAATAAGTTCAAATTTTTATTTGTAAACACAAAATGCCATATATAGCCAAAGAAATTTATATTTACCATTTATATTAAACCTACTATTTTTACTTATTTCTGAGCATTCCATGCAATATATTTTGATCACATTCTTTCTCCTATCCCAATGCCTCTAAGATCCTCCCCACCTCCCACCCACCTAATGTCATGTTCTATCTTCTGGTTAAACGAAACAAATATAAAAAGAGAATTGGTCCTAAATAATGCTCTAGTATATTCACTTTTTGTATATTATTTTATATTTTAAGGAGGTCAAGTTATGATGCTTTACTATCTAGTTTTCCAGAGAAAAAGTGAGGTAGAATCCAAAGCCAACAATGAAGGCAAGACTCATCCTTAACCACCTCCAAGGTTGTTAACAGTGTAACATCGCCACCCTAATAGTTGAAGTCCACCAGTCATTAAAGAAATAAGTTGAAACTGGGGCATAGATGCATTTAGAGTCTTTACTCTAGCTGATTATAAGGCCTTACAGGGCATTGAGGGATCCAACAGATTTGAGCTACATTATTGCAGGATGATCTGAATGTAGATTCAGTGTAAATCAGAGGAGATAAATTTAAAATAGCCACTGAGTCCTCAGCACCCAATGCAAATGGCAGAGATGCAATTTGAAAGGCATTCATGGAGGTGATGAGTACCTTTATAAGCACTGGATGAGATTATGTACAATTTTTCTAAAAAGCTAGAGACTCCACCCAGCTGGGGATCTGGACAGAAGCTGGGACTTTCTGTTGGACAAGAGATGGAGCCATGAGAGTGGTATGGAAGAATGTGGGGATGGAAAGATGCAGAGGGTTCAGCAGCCCCACAAGGAGACCATCAAGGCCAATGGATCTGGATCCAGGGAGCCTGAGTAATAAACTGTCCAAGGACAATGCATGAAGTAAACCTATGGCCCCTGTTCAGATCTAGCCAATAGACAACTCATTTTCCACGGTTGTGGGGAGAATGGGACCTGTCTCTGACATGAGCTTCAATGCTCCCCGATTTGATCCCTTTCCCTTGGTTTGGAGGCCCAGTGGGCACACAGAGGGCGGAGAAGCAGGCTATCTACATGAGGCCTAATAAGTGTGGTCGTATGAAGGGGAGGAGATCTCCTTCTGTCAGAGGTCTATGGGAGGGGAATAGAGCAGGAGAAGGAGGGAAGGTGGAAACCGGAATACGTAAATGAGGGGATAGTATTCAGTATGTAATCTGAATAAATGATAATGAATTAAAAAAAAAAACAAATTTTCAAAAGTATTAAAAATAATGTATTCGGAGGGAATGAAATCACAGATTAGAGAGGGAGATACTGACACAGTTGTTAGTGAACAAATAAGTAATGGTAATCAAGGTCTACTTGTTTGGAGCCTTCATTGATAAGAGTCAAGAGAAAGGGAAGTTTGATTGTTAAATGACAGTGGCTTTCTATTTTGAGTGATAAAAGAAATCATGTAATCATTTTATATTGTGAATGTCATGTCCTTTCCCATAAGGCATCTGATTTTAATTACATACACCTAATTTTGAATAGACATATGGTGGTAAGTAGAGCATTCTCCTTTTAAGTTCATTTAAAGAACACTATATACATTTCATTGCATGCACTGAAAGCAAGTTGGGGAACAATTAGCCCTTTTAGTCGTTGAACCTGTATACATTGGGAATACATGTATAAAAATAATTATTGTTAAGGGTTGAGAAACATATATACTATTGGAGAGAGGGCTTGAATATATAATTCTAAGATATTTCAGGTCCAGAAGATACTGAGGTTTCTAGGTATGGTGCTTGTGTAGAAGTTATGTGTGCATAGTTTAGGTAGACAAAGAATCTAGACTGCAAAGGTCATTGCTACAAAATGATAACTTGGTATGTGCAATCAAAACCAAACAAGGTCCTAAAGCTGCAAAATGGTTTATTTCTGGTTTGTTTGTTTTTGTTTTGTTTGTTTGTTTGTTTGTTTTTTGCTGCTCTCACTTGTACTAAAAGTTTGGCCACAGCCTGATTACTGACTTCAAGGTAGCTCTATAAAATAACAAGAAAGATAACAAGAAACCAGACTGAGTCCTAAGGCTTCTGTCTATGTGGGATAGGACCAAGGACATTTCTAGGTTCTTAACAAGGACATGAATGGAAATGGTCATTTTTAATTGCTTTGACCATAAACTGCCCATCAGGCTCTTCTTTTCTGTTTTCATTATAAACAAAATACAGGGATATGAACATATAAGCAATAGGACAAAGAGGGAAGGGAGGGAGAGACACAAAGAGACAGAAACACAGAGATTTTATTGAATGCAAAAAGCATAGAGAAGAATAGAGCATGCTCAAGAGGGAAGGAGGAATGTGGAAAGGCTGGTTTCTTAGACTGTTTTACAACACTCATCATCCCCTAGTCAGAATACAGTTGGCTTTCCTCTCCCCCACCATGCCTGCCAGGCACGATTCAGTATTGGATTCTATCACACAGAATGTAAAGTATTATTGATGGTTGTGTGTATGCTATAATGTTTCCTAGTCTTCTGATAGAAATAAATGAGCTAAGCATGACATATGAATTTAAGAGAAGAAGCAGACATATTCCTAAAAAAAAACCCTGTAGTTCCTTGTATAGTTTTAATTTATGAATATAGAAGGTATGACAAAAATAGAAAATCAGTGTTAAGTAGCTTCACAGCAATAACAAGTGCAGGTGAGATCAATAATTACTAAAATTAATATAGAACACGATCCAATAAGGGATGTCTGCATAATCTCAATGTATCTCTCCAAAGACACTAATTTATATAAAGGGGAAAATAGTTATTACAGTTAGAAGCCTTAGAGACAATACTTTAATAAAGCGATCAATGTAGCAACAGCACTAATAAGATATGTTGATGTTTCAAACATCCTTATATGATGAACTGCAAACAATGCAATATCAGTGACATACTTCCAAAACTGCAGAGCTGAAAATAATCATGTGAGATCTGAAATTCAAGAGTCAGTTACTGCATATGTGTTGTTTTACGGTATCCAAAATCAAAATAGGCTGTCAGCGACTACATAGTTAGGGAGTTTGAGAACACGGCAAGTGGACTACTGGATCAAAGCAACGAAGCAAACACAACATGTAATTATACTGCTGTTACTTAAAGAGTTGGAGTTGTAAAAAGGCAATGAAAAAAATCTATTTTTTTATGTATATTTAGGAATTTTGGTAAACATAAAACTATTTTCAAAATAATGGTCAGATGTAGAGATAGAGACAGAATAGCACAGTGTTTCTCAACCTGTGGGTCAAGACCTCTTTGGAGGTCAAACGACCCTTTCACAAGGTTTGCCTGAGACCATCAGAAAACACAGATGTTTACATTATGAAGCACAACAGCAGCAAAATTGCAGTTATAAAATAGCAATGAAAATAATTATATGGTTCGCAGGTCACTGCAACATGAGAAACTGTATTAAAGCGTCACAGCATTATGATGGTTGAGAATCACTGAACTAGCTCTATAACATAAAACCAAGAACTTCCTACACTAAGTTGGATTTTCTGTCAATGATTACATCCAGTGAGGATTCTTGCTGTCTCTAATCTTTCAACATTTTTTGCCATTTAATTTTGAAAGTTCATTTTAAGCCATGTTCATTATTTAGGAGATAAACATTCTCGCTGACTTAGAACAAATTCACAGCAACTCTAAGAGATAATCTGTTTTTCTCAAGGACTTAGAAGTATGTGCTTTAAACATAATCATCAAAGAACACAATACTCCATTTATCACTCTTAATGAAATACAGTCATAACCTCCAGGAGGAGGTTGGCCCCGATGATGGCCTTAATCATGTTGACTACAACTGTCGTAAGTTCAGGCACTTGTCCCCTTACTCAAATAAATGCTTTAAAACTATTTCCTTCAAAGTGGGATAGATTTGAGGACATCCTTTTGGAACTCTAGGTGGGAGAAGTATTAGAGAATGGGGAAATAGAAGGATCCAGAGGGTTCTAGAAACCTACAAGTAGAACATAATGATGGGTAGATCTGGGCCCAGGGATTCTGCACAAATTATGGCCCCCGCCAAGGACAATACATGCAGTAAACTTCCTGACCCTGAAGCCAACCCTGCCTACACACTGATCCCAGAGTATCCTACTCATTTTCCAGGATTTTTATCTGTTCCTTTGACTGTGTAAGTCTTATCCTGATTACTAATCAGAAAAGCATTCTGCTTTTGTAATCTCACTTAAGTGCTACTTATTAAAATTAACTCGGGTAAAATCTTCAAAGCAGGAAATTCCCAGAGGTGAGGTAATTGTCATCTGTGTCTTTAAAAATCTGCCAGGACTCTCAGATTGTCAAGAGAGTCCACTGCCAAAGCACCGATTAATAAACCTATATTTTGTAACCTTAAAACACAACAACACAAATGGTGATTATGCAGAGGTTGGAATATTGCTGCTCATCCGGCTATATTAGCATCTTTGATGCTGTGATGTAAAACTGTCAGTGGTATATTAAAGATATAGACTTAGAATGTTATCACAAAGCATCTGAGATACAGAAGTTTCTCCATTTTTTTTCTAACACACTTAAAATCATATTTCAACCAAAACATTCAAAAAGTGTGTTAAGGGGCTGAAGAGATGGCTCAGAGGTTAAGGGCACTCACTGCTCCTTGAGAGGTCCTGAGTTCAATTCCCAGAAACCACATGGTGGCTCACAACCCTCTATAATGTGATCTGGTCCCTTTTTCTGGCCTGCAGGTGTACATGGAGGCAGAGCACTATATACATAGTAATAAATAAATCTTTAAAAAAGTAAAGAAAAGTGTGTTAACTCAGAACATTCTTGGTTTGGTCACTATAAAAACATCTTCTGTTTTGAAAGTAGTCACCTTATCTCCTTGTTGTTCAGAACAGAGATTTTAGGCAATAAAGTTTGTTTTTCTCATGGTGGTAATATTACTGTGTCCCAGAAATAAAAATGGAGCAAGAAGAAAGATCATAAATGTGGGAACAATGGTTCACATGGATGGAGTGTTCTTTCTGCTTACTCCTATGATGGGTCACAAACTGGGCATTGTGCTGAGAAGGAATTGGTCAAATTGAGAGGAATGCAATATTTCACAAATTGGTTATGTGCTCATTTGTACATTTTGCTTTGGAACAGTGACAGGTCACCAAAAGTAGAATGAAAATACCAAAACAGGGTAAAACATCCTTCTATCTCAGCACTTCACAATGGGTAGGCTAGTCTTCTATGGATGTTAACACAAAATAGTAAACCTTGCCAATGAAGTTGTTGCTTTGGAGGCTAGCTATGCAGGGGAGGAGTAAGAAAGACATAGGGACTGGAGCATGGACTGGAGCAAGTTCCAAAACTAAAGCTCCAAAAGTGTGGTGGTCGAGAAGAGGAGACATGATGTCTTGTATAGGATGCAGCCACATTATGGTGATAAGAATAGGAGGAGCATTAAACAATTACAAAGTGTGATTTAGTAGATGCTCAGACAGTGGCTTTCTCACTCACCCAATAAATTTTGTCTTTCTCTATCAGACATTTGCAATCTTTATGAGTGATCTTAACAAATGCATCTCCAAGGCTCTGTGGTAATCTTTCTTCCTTTTATAAGACCACTATTAGTCATGGCATATGTGGGGATAAAAAGGTTGAGCAAGCTGGTGGTCATTAGCATATGACTAAAAAGGAGAGCAAAAATATTCTTACTCATCTATTGTAACCTACTACTTGGCTCTCCACATAGTATTGCTATTGATAAAACAGATGACTTGAGACTTCTTCCCAGGTTTTCTAAATACCTTTCAGTACCAGACAAAGTTCAATAGTGAGAAAAAGTTAGAAACTGGAGAGAGTCAGGGGAGAGAGAAGCAGAGAGAAAGAGAGGGAAGGATAGCCCATATTACCAAGCAAAAATCAAAGTACCCACTAGAGGAGGGGCTCAGGCTCCCTAGGAAACAGAAATTACATCTCCAGGATTTCTGATAGCTTATATAAGTGAAAATTGTAAATGAGAAATATGAGCTGGAGACATGACTCAGAGGTTAAGAGCACTGGCTGCTCTTCTAAATGTCCTGAGTTCAATTCCAAGCAACCACATGGTGGCTTACAACCATCTATAATGAGATCTGGTGCCCTCTTCCGGCCTGCAGGTATACATGCAGGCAGAACACTGCAATAATAAATAAGTAAATAAAACATCTTTAAAAAAAAAAAAAAGAAGAAGAAGAAGAAGAAAGAGAAGAAAAATTACCAAAATGGGTTAGGATTTACCAATAATTAGATTTTCTGTTCTTCTGGGAGATTTCAAAATGTATCGTGGCAACAAACATATGATGGAACCAGCCTCATGTTCAAGGCTAAAGATACTGAAACGATAAAGGAGAGAAGAGCTGCACCTGGGCTTTATCAGCCCTGTTGGTCCCAATCACTCCTGAGTAGCATGTCTTCAATTCTGGTAACATAAGATGTCCTGCAGTGGCATAAACCTCTAGTCACCAGGCTGTTAACTTCTTCTTTCTTTATGCCAGTGCAGACTACCTCAGTTCTTAACTAAGAAGGGTTACCTAGGGCTTGGAACTTGTTTTCTCCATGGTTAAAGCCAATTAGGGTTTTAGGTGAAAATATCATAATTTTAATTCTGACGTATTATGAAATCATAGCATAATTTCATTATAAATTTAAATTCATGAATTTAATTAGGGACAATACTCTTTCATTAAAATTATTAGAGGAAATTCAAGAAACGTAATAAATTCCCTTTACATTTGCTGTTTCTACTAAAATAACTATGTATATTTTATTTCATATAGTAAGATGAAATTTAATAAATTTTTATGGTAAAAACTAATGTAGCATAATTGAAAGCTAGTATGGAAATAAATCTGGAAACATCTTCATAGGCCAACATCAAACAACAAAAATTGAATTATAAGGCTGTCTAGAAAAATAGACAATGCCTGTTTGAGGTACTAACCACCTGCTCTCAGACACAGATATCTCTTAGAATTTCTATGGTCATGTAGTACTTCATGATTCTATTAAAAGTTTCAAAAAAGTATTATATTAGTAATTGACAATAGAAATTTGTTTCCATATTTTAACTAATTGATATTTCAGGAAAATTATTTAGTTTTAAGGGTAGTAGTCTGTCCATGGATTATATGATTGTAAGAAATTCAAAAGGAGATTCTAATTCAAATGAATACATGTGACAGGTACATGAGATTATACAGAGATTAAAGGGAGTGCTTTATATTTTGAAGACAATGCTGTGAATATCTCCCACTAATTGCACTTAACTTTTTTCTTCATAGAATTAGAATCTGATCAGATAATGGTTTCACACAAAGGTCAAAATGAAAATAAATCAAGTTCCACAGGATAATTTTTAAATCATATTTTTTTATAAAATAACCTAAACAAAATGTGCAGGCTTAGCACGGGATGATGTATTTCTATATGAGATACACCCAGTATGTTTCAGAATATTTTCAGTCTCGTCCTTTGTTAACTTTCAACACTGGAAGATTTATACAACTGAACAAAGTACAACTTTTTATATTCCCAGTATATCTCTTGCAGACAGGGATTTAAAAAATCTTTCAAACACAGTAGAATGAAAGCAGAATACAAAGAACATCAGTAGTTATACATTAAAGAATAGTTTTCTAAATGAGTTGTGAAGAATGTGTTCCCAGGCTTCCTGGCCCACACCACATGATGCCCTGGGGTGAAAAAAAATATAAACAAACAAATAAACAACATGTTACTTTCCACTTTTTAGCATAGAACGTTATAAAGGATGTAAGGATTCTCTTTGAGTACACATCCTTAATCCTAGATACCTATCATTTAAATCCTAAAAATTAAATCCTATCTTATACCATCAGTTTACCAGTTCACCCCTTCTGTAAGGGTTTCTCTCTCTCTCTCTCTCTCTCTCTCTCTCTCTCTCTCTCTCTCTCTCTCTCTCTCTCTCTCTGTGTGTGTGTGTGTGTGTGTGTGTCTGTCTGTCTCTGGTGCCCCTCACTCTGTGTGTGTGTATGTGTGTGATGATAGGTTGTGTTTTTCCCATCTTTTGCATGAGGAGGATTCTCAGGTGTGTGCTCAAAGAGGCAATGATTTTTGAGTATGGCCGAATATAAATAGAAGCGATGTATCACTATGTTTGTTTGGTTTTTTATACCAATAGATTTAGATTTTCACTTAGGTCTCTAGGCCATTTAGTCTCAGGTTCTTGGTAACCTAAACATTGTTTGGTGTGGGTTCTAGTTCCCTGGATAGGCCTTTAGTCAAATCAGACATTGTTCAGTTATTTCCACAATTTTGTCCCACATTTTCTCTAGCATATGAAAGCAGGACAGCATTAGAGATCAAAGGTTTGTGTACTGGTTGCTGTCTATATTTCTCTTTTGGTAGCCTGGAGAGTACATTCCTACACAAAAGATTCTTAAAAATAGTAGTGAAGTTTCTTTTTTTTTTAGTGAAATCTTTTTCCGTTACTTGTTTATTTTTTAATTATTTTATTAATTTATTCTTGTTACATCTCAATGTTTATCCATCCCTTGTATCCTCCAATTCTTCCCTCACACCCATTTTCCCATTATTCCCCTCCCCTATGACTGTTCCTCAGGGGGATTACCTCCCCCTGTATATGCTCATAGGGTATCAAGTCTCTTCTTGGCAACCTGCTGTCCTTCCTCAGAGTTCTACCAGGTCTCCCCCTCCAGGGGACATGGTCAAATGTGAGGCACCATAGTAAGTGAGAAAGTCATATCCCACTCTCCACTCAACTGTGGAGAATGTTCTGACCATTGGCTAGATCTGGGTAGGGGCTTAAAGTTTACCGCCTGTATTGTCCTTGGCTGGTGCCTTAGTTTGAGCGGGACCCCTGGGCCCAAATCTGCCTATCATAATGTTCTACTTGTAGATTTCTAGGACCCTCTGGATCTTTCTACTTTGCTACTTTACTATATATCAACTTGATCTCTCCTTGTTCAATGAGTTCTATGACTGTGTGTTTAGTCATAGGACTTTGCTCTCCATTTATGGAGAACTACTTATTGTTGTAACAACTCTCTAGGATGTTTGGAATATCTAGGGCAACATTATTTGGGCAATAACTCAATTGTATTTAATGAGCTCTTGTCACTAGAAGTTTTCTTTGGTGAAAATAGGTGCCCAGTTTTGAATCTGTCTCCCCTATTATTTGGAGACTTCATTATCATCACTTTTATATACATTAGGAAGCTTCCACTGCACCTAGTTTCCAAATCATCCTGCAAGTGCCCCTTAATTTAAGCCGCCTTTCTCCACATTGTATCTCTCAAATATATCCCACACTCCACCTCATCCTCCTATTCTAGAGCATCACCTCCCAGTCCACCACTAAAATTTATTCTGTTTCTTTCTCCCAAGGAGATCTCTGTGTCCACACTTGTCCATCTGTTTGTACTTAACCTCACTGGGTAGGCAGATTGTAGCATCATTATCATTTATTTAATGACTAATCTACATAAGAGCAGATGCATACCCTATCTATCTTTCAGGGTTGGGTTATCTCACTGAGAATTTTTTTTCTTTTTCCATTCATTTGTCTATAAATTCCATGATGTCATTCATGATAAGAGTATGCTTTTTATTTTAATTGAAATAAATCAATTTGAAAAATGATGCTAAACCATTTTAGAGAAATAGCCTTTAGATATCAATCATGAAATTAGAAATGATAAAAAAGATGTCAAAGGGATTAAAAAAAACTTCATAAGCAAAATGCTGAGTGGCTACCCAATCCACTGGAATTGTCTCCCAGTGGTTCCAGGGACTATTACCCACTGTGCTAAGAGATATGTGTTATTAACAATGCAGACAGGTACTGTAAAGCTATGCCACTGTCACCAGGGAATAAAAATAAGTCAAAGTACAAAATCCAACATGCATTCATGTTTAAAGTTTTGGAGAGATCGGGAATAACAGGCATGTACCTAAAGATTACAAAGGCTATCTACAGCAATCCAATAGCCAATATCAAATTAAATGGAGAGATACACAAGAAAATTCCTCTAAAAATCCGGGACCAGACAAGGCTACCCACTTTCTCCTTATCTCTTCAATATAATTCTTGAAGTTCTAGCCAGAACAATAAGAAAACAAAAGGAAATCAAGGGGATCCAAATGGAAAAGAAGGAAGTCAAATTATCCCTATGTGCTGATGATATGATAGTGTACATAAGTGACTGCCAAAATTCCACCAGAGAACTCCTAGAGCTGATAAACACCTTCAGCAAATTGGCTGAATACAAAATTAACTCAAAAAAGTCAGTAGCTTTCCTATATACAAATGCCATTCATGCGGAGGGAGAAATTTGGAAAACCACACCCTTCATGATAGCCACAAGCAATATAAAATATCTAGAAGTAATTCTAACCAAGCAAGTGAAGGATTGTTTGAAAAAAAACCATAAAACTGAAGAAAGAGATTGAAGATGACATCAGAAGATGGAAGGATCACCCTTGTTAATGAATCGGGATAATTAACATAGTAAAAATGGCCACTTTGTAAATCTATATGGCACTATCTCAGAAAACTCGGAATAGAGATTCCTCAAGACCCAGCTATCCCACTCTTTGGAATATACCCAGAAGATGTTCCACCACATAACAAGGACATATGCTCAACCATGCTCATAACAGCCTTATTCATAATATCCAGAACCTGGAAACAGCCTAAATGTCCCTCAGTTGAAGAAAGAATAAAGAAACTGTGGTATATTTACACCATGGAATACTAATCAGCTATTAAACCAAATCCCAAAATTTGTGGACAAACAGATGGAACTATAAATGGTCATACTGAATGATTTAACCCAGAAGCAGAAAGACTCACATGGTATATACTTACTGGTGCCTCATATTTGACCATGTCCCCTGAATGGGGAGACCTGGTGGCACTCAGAGAAAGGATAGCAGACTATCAAGAAGAGACTTGATACCCTATGAGCATATACAGGGGGAGGAAGTCCCCCTCAGGCACAGTCATAGGGGAGGGGAGTAAGGGGAAAATGGGAGGGAGGGAGGAATGGGAGGATACAAGGGAGGGGATAACCACTGAGATGTAATATGAATAAATTAGTAAAATAAAATTTAAAAAAATAATTGGGCACTAGCACAAAGTGCATGTCCGATGAAAGTCTTCATTTACCAGGAGATTGGGATAGATGTGAGGACAGCCCACTGGGACTCTAGGTAGGACAAATATAAGAGATGGGGAAAAAGTAGGACCCATAGTGTCATAGAAACCTACAAGAAGAACATCATGATGTGTGGATGATCCCCAGGGTGGTCTGTTCAAGTTATTGCACTATCCTAGGATAATACAAGTAGTAACCATCGAACCTTTACTCTAATCTAGCCAATGGACAGAACATTCTCCACAGTTATGTGGAGAGTATGGACTGACTTAGAAATGAACTCTGGTGCCACATATTTTACCACCTCCTCATGGTGCAGAGGCCTGATGACACTCAAAGAAAGAATAAACAGGCTACCAAGATGAGACTTGATATCCTATGACCATATAGTGGGAGAGGAGGTCCCCCTTGGTCGTAGACCTAGGGGAGGGGAAAAGGGTTAAGGTGGGAGGGAGGGAGAAATGGGAGGATATAAGTGATGGGATAACAATTCAGTTGTAACCTGAATAAATTAATAAAAATATAAAAATAAGTCAAAGTAAAGAGTACAAAATTAATACTAAAAGAAAAGCATTATAGTCAAGTATTATAAGATTTATATTTTTGGCAAGTAAAAGTAAAATTTGATAGGTGAACTGTTAAATAAATTGTTAAATTTATTGGCTGGAAGAGCACTAGGACAGTTATTTAAAATACATTTTATTGAATGGAGATATCTTTATATAATTTCTCTAGGAAAAATGTCAAATTATATACATGTAGCACAACATCTAGTATTTTATCAAAAATGATCTATTTTTCTATTAATTTTACCATATTGAACCTTGAGTATAGATACAGAGTATCTAAATTTAATATCAGCATGTCCATAGTTCAACATAGGAACTTGACACTATTCATATAAGCTTCTTACTTTTTCTCCCATTTTCAAATTTATTTTTCCATTTTATTGAAAATACATTCTTTTTAAACAAGCACTATATCTTGATAATCACTTGATTATTATACATTATCATCTGAATACAATTTTCCTCCCTCTACTTCTCCTAGTACCTTCCCATCTTCCCTTCTTTCTGATTTCACTATAATATATGTTCAGAGGGTCTGGTACAAACCAGTGTAGGCCCTACGCTTGCTTCTCCAGACTCTGTGAGTTCATATACATCTTGATTCGTTAATTCATATGCCCTTGTTTTCCTGGTGGGCTCCTTCCTCTCTGACTATCACAATCTCTTCACCTCCTCTTCAAGGTTTTTTCAGTAATTATATTTTATACATATAGGTATGAAACTATATAGTAATTTTATTGTTGAATCGCAATATGCATAGAAAATGTTGACTTTCTCAGAGAACTTTATATGGTTAGTGGAGCACTGAATTGACGATGTTACCAAGCAATGTATGCCTAAAAAGACCTTGAAATATTATTCCCAGCAGATGTTTAAAACTTTTCTAATGGAGTTTACTTAGACTGGTTGTAGTTTTTTTCTAAACAAATGAAATCAATACTTACAAGAACAGCAATTGTTATTGCTAATTACATTGTTCATGCAATAGCTGTGCTAACAGCATACAAATAATTGCATAAAATCAAATGATGTTCGGACAGAAATAACTGAAGTAAATACAGGCCATAAAAGGTCCTATTAATTACTCATCTATGACACATAGAACTTTGAGGAAGAAGTGCCTGACAGTCATCTGCTAATCACAGTGGTCTTTAGAGGAAAGACTGTACAGGTATGAAGGTCACATAGATTTTAGAGTGATAACTTCTGTAGGTTTTTTAGCTCAAACTCATTAAAAATATAAGAAAAACATGTTAAAAATCATTAATTTGTCTTATAGAAATATAGAATTACTGTGAAGCATGTGTCCATGAATAATAAAACAAAGTATATTTGATTAGATGACCATTGTCCTCAAAGTTAAATTAATGATATAAGAAATGTAATTTTCTTTCTTTAGAGACTTGAAGAGTTTTTTTTTCATACAAGTCTTTCACTTACTTGGTTAGAGTTACACCAAAACACTTTATATTATTTGTGGCTATTGTCAAGAGTGTATTTCCCTAATTTTTTCCTCAGGCTATTTGTCATTTGTTAAAAGGGGGTTGATGAATTTTTTGAATTAACCTTGTAGCCAGACACATTGCTAAAGATGTTTATCAGCTGTAGAAGTTCTCTTGTGGAATTTTGGGGGTCATTTATGTATACCATCATATCATCTGCAAATAGTGATGGATTGACTACTTTCCTGATGTGAATCCCATTGATCTTCTTTTGTTGTCTTATTCTTCTAGCTAAAACTTCAAGTGCTATATTGAAGAGGTATGGAGTGAAGGAGAAATAAACCTGTTTTTGTTAGAATCTCAAATGTGGCATCAGAATGGTCTTATAAAAACAGGTGAGTTTAATCCACTCGAAGACAAACCACCTCTTGCAGGAGCTTGATTGTTGTCAAGTAAAAAGATCCTGTGAATAGACTCTGGGAAGAGATATATAAGTGAGCCAAAAACAAGGAAAGAGGCCTTTCAAAACTTGAGATAGTTTTGGCTGTTTATCACTCCACTTCAAAACACTTCTAGAGAGAACTGTTCAAAGGAAGGTTTCAGGGCTCCGGGCTCCTGCTGAGGTTCCAGGTTCTGGTTACTCCAGGTGTCAATAAAAAAATCCTGCTGATTACTCCCAGAAAATCATTCCTCAAAACTGGTATCCTTATGGCTTTGTTATTCTTTAATCTTGTTTCAGTTACTTGGGTTATAAGGGATGTACGTTAGGTTAGTAAGTTTGTAATAAAATATATTGGTTAAAAAAACTAAACCAACAATGGAGAGAGTGGGAAGCCTTGCCCAGTCCCTGATTCTAGTGGAACTTCTTTGAGCTTCTCTCCATTTAGGTTGATGTTGGCTATTGACTTGCTGTATATAGACTTTAATATATTTCATTATGTGCCTTGTATCTCTGATCTCTTCAAATTTCAACTTGAATAGTTGTTCGATTTTGTCAAAGACTTTTTTTGTCATCTAAGGAGCTAGTCATGTGGTTTTGTTCTCTCAGTTTGTTTATGTGATAAATTACATTGGTGGGCTTCAATATGTTGAACCATCTCTGCATGCCTGGTCATGGTGAATAGTATCTTCGATGTGTTCTTGGATTGGATTTGTGAGTATTTAATTGAATATTTTTGCATTAATGTTCATTAGAGAAATTGGTCTAAAATTATCTCTCTTTGTTGGGTCTTTGTGAGCCTGAGGTATCAAGGTGACTGTAGCCTTATAGAATGAGTTTGTTAATCTTTCCATTTCTGTTCTGTGAAGTAGACTGAAGAGAATTGTTATTAACTTTTAATTGAAGGTCTTGGAGAATTCTGTGCTGCAACTATCTGACTACGGGCAGTTTTTGGTTGGGAGACTTTTGATGACTGCTTCTATTTCCTCAGGAGAAACATGAATATTTAATTTGTTTGCCTGATCTTGATACAACTTTGCCAGGTGGAATCTGTCAAGAAAACCTTCCATTTCACTTAGATTTTCAAGTTTTGTAGTGTACAGGCTTTTGAAATAAGACCTGGTGATTCGTTTTACTTTGTCAGTGTCTGTTGTTATGTCTCCCTTTTCATTTCTGATTTTGTTTATTTGGATAGTGTCTCTCTGCTTTTTAGTTAGTTTGGATAAGGGTTTGAATATCCTGTTGATTTTCTCAAAGAACCAGCTCTTGGTTTCCTTGATTCTTTGAATTGTTCTCTTTGTTACTTTTTATTGATTTTAGCTCTGAGTTTGATTATTTCCAGTGATCAAGACCTCTTGAGTGTTTCTGTTTCCCCATCTCCAGAGTTTCCAGATTTGTCATTAAGTTGTCTGCCTCTTATTTGACCATGTGCCCTGGAGGGAGAGACCTGGTGGCACTCAAAGGAAGGATAGCAGGCTACCAAGAAGAGACTTGATACCCTATGAGCATATAAAGGGGTAGAAAGTCCCCCTCAGGCACAGTCATAGGGGATGGGAGTAAGGGGAAAAGGGGAGGGAGGGAAAAATGGGAGGATACAAGGGATGGAATAACCATTGAGATGTAACAAGAATAAATTAATAAAAAATTAGTTTGAAAAAATTTAAAAAAAAAAGATTCGTTTACAATCTCTTTATGAAGACACCTAGTGCTATGAACTTTCCCCTTAGAACTAATTTCAATATAGTCCATATATTTGGGTATCTTGTACCTTCATTTTCATTGAGTTTTAGGAAGATATCTATCTGGATATGGAAAGATCTCTCATGTTCATGGATTGGGAGGATCAACATAGAAAACTGGCCATATTACTAAGTCTGTAGATTCAATGCAATTTCTATCAAAATAGATGCACAATTCTTTACAGACCTAGAAATATCAATTTTCAACTTCATATGGAAAACAAAAACTCAGAATAGTTTAAAATATCCTGTATAATAAAAAATCTTCCATGGGTATCCACTCCTGATATCAAGTGGTACTATAAGCTGGGCGTGGTGGCGCATGCCTTTAATCCCAGCACTCTGGAGGCAGAGGCGGGCAGATCGCTGTGAGTTCAAGGCCAGCCTGGTCTACAAAGTGAGTCCAGGATGGCCAAGGCTAACACAGAGAGACCGTGTCTCGAAAAACAAACAAAACAAAACAAAACAAAATCAAGTGGTACTATAGAGCCAGAATCTGGAAAAAGCCTAGATGTCCCTCAGTCAAAGAATGGACAAAAAAATGTGGTACATTTACATAATGGAATACAACTCAGGTATTAAAAACAAGGAATTTTGAAATATGTAGGCAAATGGACAGAACTGGAAATGATCATCCTGAGTGAGATAACCCAAATCCAGAAAGACATGTACGGTATATAATCACTTATAAGTGGACATTAGCTCAATATAGATGTTCTCTTCGAGATTCAAACCAGCATGGTATCAGGACATATGCTGGGACTCTGGGTGGAGCCCTGGAGAGTGGTATGGAGGATTGGGGATGGAATAATACTGAGGGTTCATGAACCCCACAAGGATACCATCAGGCCTGGCAGATATGGACTCAGGGGGACCTGTACAAACTGTTGCAGCATCCAAGGGCAATGCATGCAGTGAACCTAGACCCTTTGTTTGTATCTAGCCAATGGACAGCGCATTCTCCTTGGTTGTTGAGGGGAAGTACCTCTGACATGTGCCTTTGATTTATCACTTCCCCATGGTGGAGAGGCCCTGTTGCACACAGAGGAAGGGGAAACAGGCTATCCAGATGAGAACTGATAGGCTGGGGCAATATAGTGGGGGAGGAGGTCCCCTTTGGTGAAAGATCTAGGGTAGGTGAAATAGAGCAGAGGAGGGAGGAATGCGGAATGGGAAGATGGAAAGCGGAGCATAACATTCAGAATGTAATTTTAATGAACTATAATAAAGTAAAATAAAAAATAATGTATTCTAGTTTCAAGAGAAGAAATGTAAATATCACTTGTGCAGATTACTGTCTATTGATGATTGACTCTGAATTACCAAAAAATGCATTGGTGCCACATTATAGAAAAAAAATAAAGTGCTTCACTAGGCAGTCATTTATCCAAGAACAAATACAAATTTCAATTCTTTATTTCATGGTTCTTGTGCCTTCCATCTGTATATTTCTTGCCTTGATTATGTGTCTGTTGTATGAACTGTATTTGTCTTGTCTGTTATACTACTTAAGTGTGTCTGTGTGGTGAATGTATCTGTTGTACCTGTGTATAAGTGGTGTTTGTCCATTTCTAACAAAGGGCTTTGCTTTGTATTTCATGAGCAGCATGGAAAGTATCACATGAGGAAGAAATAGGACACAGAAATTGTTAATATTTATTAACAAATAAGTCGCTGGCTCCAAAGGATTTCACCTGACCCAGGAAACAAGTATCTTTATTCATCAATAAATATACATAAAGGGTTGTCTACAAACTTTATGCGAGACATAAAGATGTGTTATCAACATCTGTATTGGTTGTTTTCAGTAAATGATACACAAATGCCACTCTGGCTCAGGAGACAAAAGAGCCCAAAATCTCCAAGGAAAGGGAGACTTATTTCAATATTGTTCTTTTAGAGGCAGGTTAAACAGTTTGAGTATACAGTAGTCTAGTGTTCTTAATTTTTAAATGACTTCAAGGTATATTATTAATTCTGGCTATGACGTCCAGCAAAATTTCCAGTCTTTTAGAGTACAAGAGATGTTTTCAGAATAGTCCATTGCCACATCATTTATAAAAATGGTGACATTTAAACACTCTTTAATTGTATTTGTAATTTTAAAATAATAATTTTTCTCCTTGAAAATTTTCAAGTTATTTTCATATCCAAATTTTAATTAAGGACAATTGAACCCCAAATGTAATGGAAAAAGTGAAATCGCTGTGGATTTCCAAACAATAAAAGTACTTTTCATTATATATTAATATATATTATTTTTATATAGAATAAGAACATTGAAATAGAATGTGTACTTAGTTTTGAAAACTTAGTAAAAATGTTCTAATAGTATACAAAGTTTAGACAGAATAAAATGTAAAGCTTTTCCATGGAAAACCCAAATTTTCAAAGACTTTATACTAGAATAAGTCATTTTGATCTATTTAAGTCTCAGAATCTAGAGGCTTAGCCAAGAGGCTGTTGAATCAAAGCTTGTCTCCATGAACTATTTCAAGAAAGAGAACGGTTAATCGTGTTTACTTAACATGGAGAAGGAAGATCCCAATAGCATATCCCAGATTGATCCAGATGAAATCTTTGTGTGAATATGGGTGTCTTTTTCATATTGCTTTTTATTATCATGCATTAATGTATTATTTTGATGCTCCTTTGAAGGATACTTTGTCTGCAGTTGACTTTTATACAACTATTTGTGTTGTGTTTAACTTAGCAGTATGGCCTTATAATATTTATTATCAGGCCTGTAATTATTATTACAGCAATATTTTCTAACCTACTAGCAATAAATCAGGACAAAGACACCTATTACATTTTTAAATAGCCTTCATTAGCCTGGAGCAGGGCACATATTAAACCCCTTAAACAACTTCCCTTATTGGGGCAGGTATGGGATACCTGCCACAAACCCACGCCATCTGCTTCTAATGATTTCTATAAAACTTACTCTCAACCATCATTCCAAATACTTGCTATTTACCATCATTTTGGTCAAATCTCTCTCCACTCTGTCCATGTGCTTCCCCTCCACCTAATTCATGGCACAGGCTTCTTCTTCCTCTCCTCTCCTCTTGGTCTCTCTCTTGCCCAGATATTCTGTCTCCCAAAGCCCTGGAACCTTAACCATACTTATCCCATTTGCCTTGTCCAGGTGTAATGGCCTTTTATTGGTCAAACAGGTTAGGCTTTTAGCCAAGGTACAAGGTAGAGCACAGACAGCAACAGTAATTAGCATCAAAATACAACAGAGCGACCTCTAATACTTTCAATTAATCTTAATATAAAATATTTTCATGTATGCACATATTTTTCAAATTGTTGTTCATGTTGTAGTAATTATCTTTTCTTTCAAACCCAAACAGAATATAGTTTTCTAATGAATGTTCAGTGAAATCATGATAAAGACACCTAAATTTAGATTTAAGATCAAATAATATTTTCTTCCATTTTAATTGGCAGTTAATTATATAATGTATAATACTTAAACTTTAGTAGTTCTTATTCATTATTGTATATTTATAGAAAATTATATCACTATATGGCAACAAGTCTAGTGATTAATTCCTTTCTGTTTATTAATCTAATTTATATATAATGGAAATCATAGCAACAGAGTGCATTTTAATTTCAATCTATAATTAATATTGTTATTAGCATTATATTTAAGGTTTCTTAGGATTTCTAATGCATGAATAGGAATATGTAATTATTTCAACATGAGTCTAAGTGTAGAAGTAGTAGTTTGAACAAAACTAATATGTTATGTTTATGCATTTATTAAAAATGTAATGTCCAAGCCAGGCCTTGATTGGGTTCTGGCATTTCAACTTCATGGATGTCCCTGAATTCTGCATATCTGTTGCACAGTTAATGAAGTCTGCTTACAACAAGCTGGAGCTTTGGGGACACATTCACATATCAGCAGAGTTGTCAAGATTTACTTAGCTTTCCTTCTAACTCATTTATTTTCTCCAAGTATCTATTGTCTCAACAGCATTTGTACAGTTTGTTAGTCAGCCAGTAATGCATGAAAAATGTTGTTCAGGTTTTTCTCATCTGCATTATAAAATTTCTAATATAGATTCTGTAAACACTTCAGAAAGTAAAGCTGTAGTTTTACTGCCGATTTTTCCAGGCAACCCTAAATTTTAGTTGGCAAAGCTCTATTTATCAGCTGAAACTAAGTTGGCTTCCCTCAAGAAAGCTGCTAGCTTTTATCTTTGTGCAATGAGGAAAGGGCTCCTACCCAAGAGTTAGTGGAAGTGAGAAGCAGTAAGGCCAAGGTGTGCTGCATCTTCCTACAGTTATGAAAAGATTTCAAGAAGGAAACAATTCTCCATGTGCTGTCTCCTTCAGAAGATCATCTGTGAGTTTGCAGTGCCCCCCCAGGAAGATTTTCTCTTTAATTTTCTTCATTTTTTCAGTCATTTCTAGAGAACACTCATCAATATCATCGTGCCACCATCACTACAGACTTTTATGAGCTGTTCGTTTCTGAACTTTTTCATTGTCGAAAGGTGATGATTTCAGGCTTATAGTGGGAAAACAAATGCAAACGTTTTACTTGTAATTTTTAAAAGACTTCTGATAAAAGTCTCCATGGAAATTTTGTTTTAAAAATAGCTGTTGAATCAAGTAATCACACGCTGATTTTTTAAACTATTAATATCAGAATATAAATGAATACTTATTAATATATATCTTAAGTGCCTTTTTAAATATATGCTTTTCTACAGAGGAGTGGTTATAACATTACATTTCCAATGAAAGGCAAAGTTAGATACATTTACTGGAAGTTAGGCACAAATATATTCCAGAGCTATAATTATAAGTAGTATTTGTTTGTTAAATAGTAATAATATCATCAAGTATTTTTTTCTTAAAATATAGTATGTCAGAAATAAATAATGGACAAGTAAAATGCATGTTTTATATTTTCAGGCTGATTTTAAGATAAAAACAACCTTGGATGTACAACAAGTAGTAAAGAAAATTATTTATAATAAAATTTACTCACACACACAGTGAGCATAACATATTGTACAAAGAAAGAAATTTCAAGGAAAATTTTACTAAGCATGAGCTTTTTTTAGTTCCAAGCAAACATAATGAAAATAAAAAATAAGATATAATGTGGCACTTATTTATTGGGTTTTGTGATATTTCAATAAATGAATAAAATAAAGTACATGCAAGGATTTAAACTATAAAACCACTGCAAGAAAACAAGAAGGAAACACTGAGTATAGGTAATTATTTACTGTAAATAACTCCAAAAGCACAGGCCAATAATTATAATGAATACCCACATGGTGTCATAAACATCTAATAACCTTCCGAGCAGAGAAAGAAAACAGTAAATAGACTGAAGAGATCAGATAGAATGCGGGGCTTTCCTTTGTATGTACCTGACAAGAGATTAATATGCAAAAGATAAAAGGAACTAAAATACTGGAAAATGGCCTGGGTTTAGATCCATTGGTAAGGTGCCTGTCTAACACATATGAAGAGCTGGTTCCTTGTAATCAACATCATAGTCAGCTACGTTGTGAATTTCACTTGGTCCCGGGCTGTGTGAACCCTGTCTCCACAGCCAAAAACAACAACACAAATATATTAAAAGTTGTTTTTCTACTTTGCTGCATTCTGAAGAATTCTGGCAAGAAAAGATTCAATGGCAATTGAAAGAAGACACTGAACAGGCAGCAATGAGATTACAAGCTTTTCTCAAGTACAGGAAAACAAGCTCGTTTAAATAGTCTTAATTAAACCAAAAAGAAAACTGTTGAGTCTTGATGGGTGAAAATTCAATCAAGCTGTGATAACTAGTGCTGGGCAAAAAGAACAAGCATGACTGTGCAAGGCAAAATAAAAACTGTTTAAAAGTAGCTGGGGCTGTTTGAGCATGCCTTTATTGCCCTCACTTGGGAGGCAGAGGCAGACAGATTGCTGTGAGTTTGAGGCCAATCTGGTCTACAAGGTGAGCCTAGGATAGACAAGGCTACACAGAGAAACCCTATCTTCAAAGACTAAAACTAAAACTAACAACAACAGCAAAAAAGATCTAACTAGAAAGAGCATTGCTTCATTGTCAGCCTTGATAGAAATCAAAGCATGATGTCTGATAACTTGAAATATTTGCTTTATGAAACTGAGAGCACCTGTGTTTGGTGCATATATGTTGAGAACTATAAAGTCTGCTTTTTGCATAAAAAAATCAAAGCTTGAGATTCTCAGAAATTCCCACTTTGAATACTAATCTTCATGTTTCCTATTAAAATCACATTCTTCAATGTTATATCAATGAAAATTTTGTATAAACTTTTTAAATTAAAAAGTTTAAATGCAGCCATTACTCTATATAATGGTGAATTCAGGACAAAATAATGCATTTTAGGTCTGCATTTTCATTCATTTTTGTTCCATGCTCTATAATTGTTATTTAAAAACATAGTTTATTATTTTACTTATTTGAAAAATAGAAAACTTGACATAAATTTCATTTCATTTTATTTATTATTCTTTAATTAAAGTACAATTGCATGACTTTACTTCTGTTTTTTATCCCCCAACTCTTCCTACTCTCTCATCCTTAACTCTAAAATGGTTGGCATCTTTTTCTTTGAATTAAAAAAAATATATGTATAATATGTATATATAAAATGTATATATAACATAAACACATGCATTTTTTATATTGTGTGTATGACTTCAGATCTGACCACTTTACATTGAAAAACCTGTAAAGAAACTCACCAGAGACAGAAAATTTCCTTTCTCAGTAGTCATAAGTTGTGAATAGTTTTGTCTTTAAATCACAATGATCAGCACAGCACAAAAACTCTAAATGTGCAATAATAGCATTCAAATCTTGATGATGTCCATCAGCTGTTTAATTTTGCTTAAGAAGTGTTCAACCAGAGGGAAACCATGCCTGATACAGGAAGCCTACCCAACTGTCTGGGGTGGTGAGAATATGGATTCTAGAGGAGAGCCTGATACCACCACTTTACTAGACTACATTAATTCTTACTTGTATTTAAAAACTTTCTCATATCCTCAGATCATTACAGCTCTCATTCCAGATAAAAGAAGCTTCTTATTGGAGAAATAGACAACATTACAGAAAACAAACTGTTCATCATAATTCAGAGATCTATGATCAAGGGGTACCTGGTCCCCCAGATATATCCATAATAGAAATATATTTTTATACTTATATTAGACAATAAATTTTCAGTTTTCTTTCTCAAGTAGTAAAACCTCAAATCTGATGTTGCTTGGTCTCATATCCAACCAGATTATTTTTAGGTCTATTATGATTAGAAAAACAATGTGAAACAGTAGAAGCAAATTCAAAGTATTAACACTCAATTACAAGAATAATTATAGGTAGAAAGTAGATAAAATATTAACTAGATTACTTGGTGAAAGATATTTTTTGAAATGCAATAGAAAATATAGATGCAGACATTTGCTTTAATGGTCCAACTGCAGATGGAGAGCAGAAAACTCTCTATGGAAAAAAAGGAAGTTTTTAATTAAATAAATGACAGGCCCTCCTATAGGAGAAATAATTACAGATGTCTTTCTGAAACAAATTATATTCCACTAGCAGATAAAATACTGTAGTTTTAATGGCAGCATTATATGACGTGCTAATATCTGTCTTTATAACTTTGGGAAAGGAAAACTTTTCTCAAATATATATGAAGCATAGCTAGTAGGAAAATACCCCCACAATATAATTATAATACCATTAAGACTTTTTAATGTGTCAAAAATATGTAGCAGCTAGCAGTCACACATGACTAAAAGAAATGGGTACTAACCTGATATCCACTAGGGACTCTCAAGCAACAACTTATGACCCAGTGACCCAGAGTCTTGCCAAATTCCTGAATGGTCTCAACATTACAGTTGACCCATCATGCTTGAGACCCAGGACCAGTCCATACTGCTGGGGAAAATTTGTTCTAAGTTCCTTAACCCAGCTGTTAAAGGCAACAAAGCTAACAAAAAGGACACCTAGGACACAGGCTGTCACTCCAAACACCAGAAAAACAGAGGGCTTCAGACTGCAGATCAGAGGCAGAACACCAAGGAAACAGGCTGTCATCGAGAACACCATAAAAACAGACAAAAAAAAAAAAAAACAAAAAAACAAAACAAAACAAAACAAAAAAACAAGATTCTGAACTCTGTTATAAATTTGGGCCCCCTTGAACCTTGTAAATATTTCTGATGAAAGAAGAAAAGGTGATGGGGGAGGTGTAAAACTAACAAACTAACTCCAGGTGCAAAATAACAATGCAGCAGAACTCAAAACACCTTGGAAAATCCAATCAGCATTCAAAGTAAAAATAGCATGTCTCTTCAAGAATAAGAAATTATATATCCCATAGTAATAGCCACTAACTGAAATGACACGGAAGAACTTCCAGAAGAAGAATTTAAAGGAGTGATCAAATAACTCAAAATAGCCAGATAATAGAATATTTATATAAAGAAATATCATTCAATCATAAATACTAAATTATTAAAGTTACAGGCAAATGGATGCCCCTGGAAAAACTATTCTGAGTGCGGTAAACCAGAACCATACTAATGCTCATTATTTGATCTCATTTGTGGATGTTATCGTTGCATCTTTAGATACATGTGCCCCAATTGGAACATGCATAGAAATCAGTAATTCATAAGTAGGCATGGAGAGTTATTTCAAGGAAGGAGAGAGAGAACACAGTTGGATGAAAGGTTAAAGTTGAATAATTTAACAGGAAGGGGTAAAGGAAGAAAGAGAGGAACAAAAAGAACAATACAAAGAATCAGTTAAAAAAAAAAAAAAAGAAATGGCTCTATGAGGAAAGCAACAAGATGGACAAACACCAATCCAAACTACCTAAAACTCAGAGAGAGAATATGCAAATTAACAAGATCAGAAGTAGAAGAGGGACAGACATAAAAACAGTCTCCAAGAAAATCTAAAAAGTTATGAGGACATAATTTAAAAACCTGTACTCCACCAAATAGGAAAATATAAAGAAATGAATAATTTCTCCATAGGTAATACTTACCAAACTTAAATGAAAATCAGATAAAGATTTAAAGAGTCTTATAACTCCTTGTAAAACAGAAGCAGTCACTAAAAGTCTCTCAACCAAAAGTGTCACAGAGACATAGCTTTAGAGCAAAATTCTCCTAGACATTCAAAGATGAGTTAATTCCAATACTTCTCAAATTATTACACAAACTAGAAATGGAAGATTCATTACCAAATTCATTTTACATGGCTAGAGTTACTGTGATAACCTATCCACATAAAGAGCCAACGAGAGAGAGAGAGAGAGAGAGAGAGAGAGAGAGAGAGAGAGAGAGAAACAGAGACAGACACAGAGACAGAGACAGAGATATTTACAGACAAATTTCCCCTCATGAATGATTATGCAAAAATACTCAATAAAATACATGCAAACTGAATCCAAGAACACCTAAAAATTATCATCCAACATGATCAAATAGACTTCATTCCAAATTAGTAATTGTAATACACCATATAAACAAAATAACAATATAAGATAATCTTATTGTATACAAAAAGGCTTTTGACAAAACCCAACACCCCATCATGATAAAATCTCCCAGAGAGATTAGGATACAAGGCACATACCTAAATATATTAAAAGTAATTTACAGGAAGTCTATAGCCAACAACAAATTAAATGAAGAGAAACACAAAGCAATTCCACTAAAATAAAGAACAAGAAAAAGTTGTTTACTCTTTCTATATACATTCAATATAAAACTTGAAGCTTTAGCTACAGCAATAAAGCACCCAAAGGTAATCAAGTGGATTCAAATCTGGAAATGATAAATTTAAAGTATTGTTATTTCCAAATGAGGTGCTAGAGAACCTGAAAAGTCCATGAGAGTAATCCTACAGCTGTTAAACAAGTAAGTACCTGGATACAAATTTAACTCACAAAATCAGTAACCCTCCTCTATGAAAATGACAAATGGACTAAAAAAAAAAAAATCAAGAATGCAAATATCTTTAACAAAAAACTCAAATAATATAAAATATCTTGGGGTAACTCTAACCAAGAAAATGAAAGACTTACATGATAAAAATGCCTTCAAGTTTTTGAAGAAATAAATTGAAGAAGATATCAGAGTGTGGCAAGACCTTTAAAAATAGACATTCTACCGAAAGCAATCTACAGATTCAATAAAATTCCCATCGCAATTCCATTACATTCTTCTCAGACATTGAAAGGACATTTACAGGCTTTGATCTTTTTAAAACCTGCTTTATTTGGGGGTTTATTAATGCCTCTACCTCACTTCCAACTCACCTTCTCTGGATAGGAGAGAAAGGAGGTTAATAACGAAGGTGGAGGTAGATATTTTTAGACTTGGTTCCTTAGGGTGACTCCACTCTGTGTCATCGGGATTTAAACAGCAAACACAGAAGCAGGAACAAGCAAAAGCAGGAGTAATTGTAGACATACCAGCCTCTTCAAAGTCTTCTCCAGAGCATTTCTCTCTAGGAGCATCTTGAATTGGGAGCTATGAGCTATGCAAAATATCGGAAGGCCAAAAGCTCAACCTCTATTTTTGGGCCTCGTATGTACCAAGCTGTTTTTCTACTGGCAAAGACCATTTGCAAGCAAGAGGCAGTTCCCGTTCTAATGACAAATATCCAGCACCACCAATAAGTCAGTTTCACATCTCACACTTGGGATCCAAACAAAATTATGTTTACATCCACTACAGATATTTCTCAAACTTGTATGGAAAACAAAAATCTCAGAGAAGCTAAAACAACCCTGAAACATTAAAGAATTGCTTCAGGTCTCACTATTTCCAATTGCAAGTTGTTCTACAAAGCTATAATAATAGAAATTGCATGATTTTGTCATAAAAACAGAAATGTTGATAAATTGAATGAACTGAAAACCCAGACATAAACCCACAAACATATGAACACCAAAATTTTGATAAAAACGGCAGAAATACTTCTTGGTTAAAAAAAAAAAAGTTATAATCTTTAACAAATGGTGCTGGTCTAACTTGCGGTATGTACAATAATGCAAATGGATCCATACTTACAACCTTGAACAATCCTCAAGTCCCAAAGGACCAAAGACCTCAACATTAAACCGGATACACTATGCCTGATAGAAAAGAAATCAGAGAATAGCATTAAATAATTGTCAAAAGAGAAAATTTCGTGAACAGAACACCAATAATGCAGGCACTAAGATAAATAATTTATAAATGGGACCTCATTGAACTGAACAAATTCTATATTGCACCAGCTTCTGTATTGAACTAAGTGACAGCTTACAGAATTTGAAAGTATTTTAAGCAATTGCAAATCTAATAGAGGACTAGTATGCAAAATATATAGACAACTCAAGAAACTAGATATCAAAAAAGCCCAAATAACCAAATGAAACAATAGAGAATTTTCAAAGTAGAATATTAAATGGCTGAGACATAAAGAACTATTCAATATCCATAGCCATCAGAGACATGAAATGAAGACTACTTTGAGATTCCATCTTATACCCTACAGAATGACTATTATCAACAACACAAGTGACAGCTCATTCTGATATGGAATATGGAGCATATTCATGACAAGAATGAAAACTTGTATATAGCTACTACAAAAATCATTATAATAGTGTCTTGTAAAATTGGGAATGGATATACCTAAAGAGCCAATTAACCACTCTTCGGAATTTATGAAAAAGATGTTCCATCATACCACAAGGACACTTGTTCCATCATGTTCATTGTTGCTCTATTCATAATAGCCAGCAACTAGAAACAACCTAGATATCCCTCAACAGAAGAATGATTTAAGAAAATGTGGTACATATAAACAATGCAATATTACTCAACTGTTTTTTTTTTAAAGAAGACGCAATGAAATTTGTAGGCAAACGAATGGAACTAGAAAAATTTTCATCCCGAATGAGGTACCCCAAATCCAGAATATGATATGTATTCACTTCTATGACAATATTAGCCATTAAGGAAATGGTGACCAATCTACATTTGATAGATACAGAAAAGTTACCTATAGAGGAAGAGTCTAGGGAGAATAAATGGATCTCTTTGGGAGGGGAAAATTAGAAGAGACTTTTAAGGAGGATTGTGGGTAGGTGGAGATAGGAGTAAGAGACAATAGGCTTCCCTCTGCAAATTGCTGGTGGCCTATTGCTGAGGACAGCATTCACACAGCTTATTGAACATGGAGAAATACAGCTGATGCCTATATGGTGCCCTCACCACTATGTTCTAGTGTCCTTGGTGTGGGAAGATACCCTACAGGCTACCAAATGAAAAAGCGAACAGTCATTTAGACACAAAATCTTTGGCCTATAATCTGGTCTTTCTGCAAGATATGACAAGGAAATGGTGGACTGGAACTTTGAGGATTAGCTAACTAATGTCTAATTTGCTTTAAAGCTCCCCTCCATGAGACAAAACTCATACCCAACACTGCTTTGGTAGCCAAGAACCAGAGATTAGATATCCCAGAGATCAAGGGTAGAACAAAATACTTCTGGTCTAAAAAGAAAGTTATAAATAAAACATTTTTATTCAGTCATTATCAGAGAATTTTCCTCCAACAGCAGATTGGAACAGATGTAGGGATCCATAGTCACACATTACATAAAGTGGGTGTTTTTATAATATAGAGCTCTAAATGCCTCCCCTCAGTGATCCCTACAGAAACAGAGTAGAAAGAGTGTAAAGACAGAAAAAGCCAGAGGGATAGAAGAAGCCGGAAGAATAGGTCATCTAAATCAATTGATCAAGATTCAAATGAGCTCACACATACCAAAGCAGCAATTACAGGGCCTTCATGAGTCAGAACAAGGTCTTGGTCCTCTGTGTATATATATTATAGCTCTTAGGTTAGTAGTTTTGTGTGACTCCTGGGAGTAGGAATGAGTAGGTCTCTAATTCTTGTGCCTGCACTTAGGACTTTTTGTTCATCTTTTATATGATGGTTTTTTGCATTTTGTTATTTTTGGTTATCCCTCAGAAGCCTCTTTCTTTCTAATAGAGGTAGAGTGGGAATGAATCTGATAACTGGAAGGAGTAGCGGGAAGACAAAATGTAATTAGAAAAAAAATCTATTTTCAATAAAAGAAAAATAGAAAAAGATATTTAATTTTTAAAATATTTTATTTAATTTTTAATGTATGTGCGTTGGAGTTAGGTTGTCAGATCTTGGAGTTACAGACAGTTGTGAGCTGCCATGTGGTTGCTGAGGTTTGAACCCTGATCCTTTGGAAGAGCAGGTGGTGTTCTTAACCACTGAGCCCTCTCTCCATCCCAGAAAAAGATATTTAAATGTAATCACTCTATAATGGGGCCACAATATTCCAGTGAACCTCACAATTAATAAATACAATTTCTAGTGTCTTGAGTAGGCCATAACACTTGGAGTTTTTGGACAGAAGATTCAGAAAGAACCCCCAACATTACAAGCTTTGGTAGCACTACTGGCTATTCTCCAAAAGTTACTGTAAGGTACAATTACTTAAAACAACATATACTTACATAACAGAAACATCAAAAAATCAGTCTGTGATTTACCTGGGAACTAATCTTTGCATTTCAGGGAGCTGGAAGGTATTATTCATTCTACAGGAGAAGAAAAGTAATCGTCATTCTTATCCACCAGCAAAAACTGAAAGCTTAGATAATGACCGTCATATCAAGTCCTAACCACTTATATTATAGTGGCACTAATGCTATAGAAATATAAAGTGCCATTCTGAGTAAATCTAAGGCCCACTCTACACATTGAAACTCATATATGACACCATTGACACGACTAGGAATTGATGGCTAGACAGGTCATAGACCCTATCTGAGGACCTAACATCACTTCTTTGCTAAGTGAGGATAGTTTTTAACTCACTCCTGATAACTCTTCATTATATGTACAAAATAGTACATTGGTTAGACAAGTTTTATTTTTAGTATATGTTGACTAACAATAGAGAATCCCAGCTATCAGTTTTCAAGTGTAATTGCTGTGGAATGGTCATTCATAAATGAGGCATCTATATCACAATGATTTCTCCTAAGACACAGAGACCATTGTGGAAGACATGGCAGAAGATTTTATGAGTCGCAGTTGGCTCATAAGTACAAGTAAAGAGCATTTTCCAGATGTAACAGTATAGCTGCACACATGCACTCAAAGCAGCTGTCACAGCATTCACAAGACCTGTGCAGCCTCAAGCCAGACCAAATCCCAATGTAAGGAAAAAGGAACTACTCAGAGGTATGCAGTAACTCCCACTATGTTGGCCAAAGGGAGCTGGTGGCAATTCCAAGCTCTTGGGAGAGAATGAGTTTTCTATAAGAATGTAGCCATTGTAAGTTTGACTACACTACAGTGGAAAATTACACATGCAATAGTACATGAATAACATGAATTGAATTTGTTGGGTTTTTAAAAGGGAAAAATAATAGTTGGGTAACCAAGGTGGAAATAATATGTGGGTGGGGAGAGTGAATATAATCAATACACATTGTATAAAATTTCAAAGAACTGGTAAGAGAAATTGAGAAAAACACTATAGAACATGTGATTAACAGAATTAGAAAATACATGTGTAACACATATAAATAAGAAATAAATTGGATAATACAGATTTATCTATTGGAACTTGGTCAGCAACCTAATAAAGTGTATTGGCCTATGATACGGATAAGTATTTTTACAAAAAGGAATCCAAATACTTATAATGAAAATATTGTGTACCTAAGCACAAAATATGAGCCATTAAGAGATGGCTCAGCAGTTAAGGGCAGTGTCTGTTCTTCGAGAAGTCCTGAGTTCAATTCACAGCAACCACCTGGTGGCTTACAACCAGCTATAATGTGATTTGAGGCCCTCGCAGGCAAAACATTGTATACATAATGAATAAATAAATCTTTAAAAATAAAGAGTTCTCAGGCTGTGGTCATGTGGTGGGGGAGGAGGTCCCCTTCTGTCAGAGGTTTACGGAAGGGAAATAGTGTGAAAGAAGGAAGGGGAATAGGAAGATACAATTGAGGGGATAAGAACCAGGATGTAATCTGAATAAATTATTTTATAATTTATATATAATATAAAATAAATTATTTTATATTCTCACTCAAGCAAATAAAATTTATAAGCTTCATTTATTTAATAAGTATCCATAATTTTGGAACTAATGAGAAGATTTGTTCAAATGGGTATATTTTTCGTTTATTTTATTAAAAGATCTTATGGTGGTTCTTTGTTTTTTGTTTGTTTGTTTGTTTTGTTTTGTCTTTTAGTTTTCCTAGACAAGGTTTCCTAGACAAGGTTTCTCACTAGACTAGGCTGGTGTCGAACTACAGACATCTGCCCACCTATGCCTCCCACGTGCTAGGATTAAAAGCGCGTGCCACCATCACCCGGCGTGAGAGTTTGTCTATGTATAAAAATTTGTACCGTCATGGGTCATTAAATCACATGCACACATATACACACAGACATGTGTATTGATTTATGTTCTATTTATTTATTTTTTATTATTTTTTAATTTTTTTAATTAATTTATTCATATTACATCTCGATTGTTAGCCCTTCCCCTGTTTCCTCCCATTCTTCCCTTCCTCCCATTTCTCCCCTTCTCCCCTCTCCTATATCTGTGACTGAGGGAGACCTCCTCCCCCTATATATGCTCTCAAAATATCAAGTCTCTTCTTGGTAACTAGCTATCCTTCCTCTGAGTGCCACCAAGTCTCCCCATCTGGGGGACATGGTTAGAAAAGGGGCACCAGAGTTCGTGTGAGAGTCAGATCTCACTCTCCACTCAACGGTGGAGAGTATCATGTTCGTTGGCTAGGTCTTGGTAGGGGTTCGAAGCTTACTAGTGCAAGTGATACGAACCATGAAAATCTTTACTTACCAAGAAAGTGGGTCAGAGGAGAGGATATCCGATTGAGACTTTAGGCAAGAGTAGCATGGAAGAAAGAGGAAATAGTAGGACCCACAGGGTCCTGGAAACCTACAAGAAGAACTTTATGAGAGGCAGATCTGGATCCTGGGGTCCTCCTCAAACTAAGGAGCCAAGGAGAATATAGGCAGTAAGCTTGATTTATGTTTTATAAAAATAAATGTTTAAGCGAGTTGGCAAACATACATTACGTTATGTCTACATGCCACAAATAGGAAAGAGTAGAGAAGAAAGAACTGCTAAGGAGCTGTTTCCACCATGTTGGTCTCTGTCATCATGTCTGTTGGTGATGGATGTGAATGGGTCCAGCCCACAATGGGATATTTGACCACTAGATAGACAGTCCTGAGTTAAATGAGAATGATGGCTCAGTATGAGGCAAGGACTAAGAAAGTAAACAATATCGCTCTGCAGATACTGCTTGAGTCTTGCCTCTATGTTCCTGCTTTGATTTCCTGCCCCAGCTTCTTTTGATGAGGACTGTAAATTCTATACTATAAGTAGAAATAAATCTTGTTCTCTCCAATATATTTTTAAATTATATTGCTCTTTACAACAATAAAAAAGCAGCAAGTAAAGACAATTACTCTTCATAAAATAACAATTATGACAATAATCTTAGAAATATATTTATCATTATCTTGTGGCAATAAATATTAAAGAGTAAATATCTCAATCCATCATTGCATGTTAGATTTATAACTTAAAGAAACTTTTAATATGTGCAAAACCAAACATGAACAAGAAAATTTATAGCATTATGGCTTTCAAAATTAGAATGCAAAAGAAATTCATATATTTATTGATGACAGAATTGATAAATAAGCATGCTCTATTTACTGTAAAGAAAGTTATTGGGATTTATAATTGGTAGTTGCTTCTGATATAATAGTTAAAATATGTACAATTTTTAGCTTAAATGGAAAGGGGACGATGTAGAGGAATTTTAATCCAGCAACATGGCTGCTCTTAGCACATCCAAAATCTAGGTCTGTGTGACCCAGCTGGAATGTACAATTCCTTAGTACATAATTTTAATTCCAAACAATGAGGGCATTGTTAGTTTGTAGAAGGAAGCACCCATATTTGATAGTGATGTCTAATTGAGAGGCACACAGAGACAAACCAGAGAAGGATGTGACAGAATACTATATTCCCAAGTCTCATGTGAAAAAAAGAGAAAAGAAATGCAAGTTAAGAGACCAGCACACATAGAAAGAAAGAATTCAGTTTTATGGGGAGAGCATAACAGAGGTTGAAGAGAGAACAAGCTAGATACAAGTAAAGACAGAACTAGCCATAGAAGGAGAAGGAGCCAGAAGATTAAAACAGATTCTAGAGTTAATTTGAGGCCAAACAGAGCAATTTAGTTAGAAGTTCAAAGAAGTCAAATTGAATGAGTAAGCTTGCAGAGGAGTTTGAGCCAGAACAGTTGAGTTTAACCAGGCAGCCAGAGTTCAGAAAGAGCATGGAATTGTCAGTTTATTCAGCAGTAAGTATCAGAGGCTGAAACCATTTTAGGCCCTTGGTTAAATTGAACGGAGGCTAGAACCTTCCAGGACTGAGACTAGGTCAGCAGAAGGAGGCGGTAAGCCCAAGACTACAATTACAACAGGAGAATAAAAGGTAATTTTACAGTACATAATATGACATTCAATGTATTATAAACATGCTGAAGTTGAATGAGTATAGGAATTTTCATGGCCAAACTTAAAAGTCTTAACTCTCTGAAATAGCATCTTTCAGAGATTAAATATCATAATTTAAAATTTAATAATATAAGCACACTAGATATAAATAAATATCATTTGTTGGAAATACATATATATACTGTTTGTATATGTGTATGTATTATATATTTATGTTATATGATATATGTCACTATATATTATGTATTTATATGATATACCATATAATCCTATATATTATTATTTAACTTTATATATTTTATATATAATATTGTATATCATATATGACTAGACATATATCACACATAGTATATAATATAATATATAATTTAATAATGGCAATTTATATTATATATTAATGTTGTTTTAAACATATAATATATAACACAATATATTATATAATACAATATAACATTGTTTTATGTTAGATTAGATATGCATACAAATATCTAAAGTTTTGTAAAAGAAAAGGTAGTAAAAGTGGTTAAAAAAAAAAAGACCAGAGCCATGGCACTCAGCTTTTAGGAAAGGCATGGGAAAGATCAGGAAATTATGCCCAGTGGCTTCTAATTTATTAAGGTTTTAATATCTATATTCTCAATTTGTTATTGTATTCTACATCTTTTTATAGGAGTATATTCGATATATCCGTAGTAAAATGTATAAGATAGGTGACAGGAAAAAGATAACTAAGAGAGTAAATTCAGTTTTGGCCATGATGAATTTAAATTTCCCTCTGCATCTTCATTTGGATTTCAGCCCAAGAAACTTTCCAACTCTCTTTCAGTATAATCACCTTGGCTTTAATTTTATCATGTATGATACTTGAGTGTTGCATATATTTGAGATAATTTTCTGAAGAGTGACTAGCAAAGCAAATTCTTTGATCAGTGATACATGCATCTAAATTCATGGATTCCTTGTTTATTTTTTATTTGAATTATTTTTTAGAGACAGAGTTTCTCTATATAACAGTCCTGGCTGTCCTGGACTCACTTTGTAGACCAGGCTGGCCCCAATCTCATAGTGATCCACCTGCTTCTGCCTCCTGGGTGGTAGGATTAAAGGCATTCACCATCACACCAAGCTGATTTGAATGTTTTAAACTGAAATTCTCCCTGTCTAAAGCCACCCTGTCAGATATTTTAAAAAATAATAATAAAGTTTCAGCATGAATAGCTTAGCTGACAATTTATATTAAGCAAGAAAGTGACAGGACTTGAGACTGTTGTTCTTGAGATCATGGGAAGCTGTGTTTTGCCTCTCAATAGACATTTATAACTTATTATGTCTTAATGGCCATCCTAATGGTATTTTATTTACTTTTCTGCAACCTATTTTCTGCCACAAAAAATATTACTAAGCAATCCATTTATTTGTCAATGTCAATTTCATCCTAACTTAATTCCCTTTATTTTGCTGATCATTTTTTAGTTAATGCCAAATATATATATACATTGGTGTTTTGCATTATCCCAGAGTTATCAAAAATATAGTCAGTGTTCTAAATTGCTCAATAAATGTTTCAAAATTAAAAAATAAAAATCTAAACCTCAAAAGTATACATATATATCTTAAATACATATGTACAGAAAATATAAAAGTATTTTACATAAAATATAATAATGAATACTTAATATGTATCATTAGATTTTTAAATTTATTGATTATTGAAATATAAAATATATATTTAATACAGGGCGAGGTAATCCCCCTCAGGAACAGTCATAGGGGAGGGGAATAAGGGGAAAATGGGAGGGAGGGAAGAATGGGAGGATACAAGGGATGGGATAACCATTGAGATGTAACAAGAATAAATTAATTGAAAAAAATTAAAAAAAAAAGAAAATAGACCATAAAAAATAAAATATATATTTAAAAGGCTTCATAACACCTTTAGAACAGGGAATGCATCTCCTGTACTTCTTGTCTTTTTCTTTTCCTCTTCTGAAGGTATTCTTAAGAATTGCTTACAGCCACTAAAAACATATTTGCCTTTCACGGTATTAAATTTTATCACTCAAATATAAAACATTATTAATTACATCTTTAGATAATTCTAATAGGAATATCATATTAGTACATGCTATAGTCTCCCAGTTCATCAAACTGAAATCAAATGAATGTTAGATTTTTTTTACCTTAATAAAGTCTTTCAAACTTTCAATCTTTACAAGCAATGTAAAAAATTTCTGAGTGAGTAAAGTGACGTTCAAACCTCTGTCGTCTTTCCAATGTGCTTGTACTATGCTAAGTTTATATGAAAAAAAAACTTTATTAATTAGTAAGGTTAATTTGAGATAAAAAGACTTTTTTAAAGTGTGTCATTTTTGAAGACTGTTAACAAGAAGGAGCTATGAATTGGTTCTGTTATTTTTCTCCTTACTTATTTTCCCAAAAGGACTATCAAATATTTCAAGATCCACTCAGATAAAGGGCTTTTAGATGACACACTACTACCATTTACCATTTTTTGTCTCTACATACAAAGGGTAAAATGAAGTACAAATTAAGGTTATGCACGTTATAATTAGACACAACCATGGTAGCAATTGTCATTTAGCCTACAGTTTATACAATATAAAGTAAAGCTCATCAAAGTTTGAGCAATCCATCTTAAACAAATTTACATAATACAGTATAAAATGAATTCAGGCAGTTTTTGCCTTTCTAATACCAGTTATTAATGAAATAGACTTACTGTATCAGTGCCTGTGAGGTCTGTGATATATTTTACCAATAATATATTGTTAATTATTTTGGGGTTCTTTTAACTAAGAACTACATAAAACTGAAAACAGAATTTTTTGAAAACTATTATCACTATGGAAAACTATTAACCCTACAATTTGTACTTTTTCTTTTTCTTTCTACAACTACAGGAGTAATTTTACTGTTGCCTTCTTGAGTGACTTATAAGTGACTATAACAGTTGTCAATGTTTCATCAAAATATTTGTCTAATTTTCCTTAGTATTTTAAAAGCATGTTCTTTAACCATGGTGTGCTTTCCTAGTAATTCCAGGATATTTTAAATGCCCTTGCCTTGAACTCTGAAGAACTTGATGGAGGGTGGTATGAGTCAGAATCCTTGTATATCTTAGAGACCAAAAAGAGCATTTGATTATGAAATGTAGGCTTAGGGATGTTGAATCAAGCTCACTTAGACTCTGAGGACCATGTCTAAATAATGTTTTCAAGAACACTATCTGAGCTTCATTTCTAAATTCCATTTTTCATTAATCTGAATTCACCTCTATCCTCTAAGGCAATTGTCTGTTTTTTTTTTTTTTTTTCTTAGCATCACCAAACACACTTGGAATCAAGATTTCAATCTTAGTATGGGCATCTCTGCTTGTTTTATCATCTGTTCTGCTAGACAGAGTGCTGGCAGTGGACTTGAGAGTTATGGGATAGTAGCCACTTTACAGTCTACAACTCTTAACCAAAGTACTGTACTTCTGTATGCTTCTGCCTACACTCCATCAGACTCCACTTCAAGTGCTTTCTGTTTATCAGTGGAGTGCAGCTGCAAATATAATTTTTAATGTAATGTTTTTCTTAAGTTAGCCACAGAAAATAAAGATATTCTATTCATGGAACAGTGTCGTTTCTCCTGCATACTCCTCCAATGTCTTCCTAGGAGCCTCTGCTTGTGAGCAGACAGTCTAAGGCATCCTACTTAAGGTTACCTTAATATCACACTGTCCTTTTATAATGTTAACCAAAACCTTCTTTGGTGGTAATTGTCAAGTTGTTTTCATCTAAGTAAAAGCCTAAAGCTTTATTGAGAAAAGTCTGTACAGTCTTTATACTGTGGTTATAATCATATATTTGCTTTGTGGATTTCACTTATTTAAGATTATCATTTGGTTCTGATTCAAGTTCTGCTTGTGGAAAGCTTTTTGCAGTCTGGCTTCTCCTTTTACTTGTTTATGTCTTTTCATTAACATCAAGGGACATTTCATTATTATAGATTTTCCTCAATTGAGACACATCACAGTGCAATGAATATAAGCAAATGCAAATACTGGAGAAATAAATGTTTAAATAGATGCATATCACCTTTCTTTAGATGACAAAAATACACCTTCAGTTTCATTATGTGTAGTCTCATAAGGAATAAGGTGAGCACAGGGTGGTTGAACCTCTAATGTAGGTGTATAGCATTTCATCAAATATAAAACAGGGTGCTTTATAGATAACATACTTAAAGAGAAAAATCCCTAAAGAAAAATTTATAAGACAAAGTTCTAAAATGTGAAATATATATTTAAAGAGTTGTTTCACTCTTTCAACTAGAATTCTGTGCTGAATCCATCTGTTACTGGGCTTTAGAAATATAAATTCTGTTAAATTTTCAGTGATTATTTACATGAATATTAACATCTATTTTAGTAGATGAAACTCTGTGTAAAATGACTTACTATTTATAGAATAATTACAAAATAGTAAGTGCTCATGTAACTACAGTAGATACATATGCATCAGAAATATAAGATGAATCAAATTATGTACTCAACAGAATATTGTTATTTTTATTTTGAAATTAATTGGGATAAATTTGATCAAGAAATTTTAGGTACATTGTCGTAGACACACACAAACACTTAGATAATATTTCTTTTTGACCTAGATGATTCATGAAGACTGATTTCCATATAAATATAAATCTTTTTATATAAAGATTGAATTAAAGTTATTTTGTGAGATAAAAGCATTATTCTAGGAAAGAACCATGTATGAGTATAATTCAGAATTCATTATGTCACACCTCTACAGACAAATGCATGAAAACACAGAGAAAGGAAGACACAGAGAGACAGAGACAAGGATGGAGGCAAACACACACACCTCTACAGACAAATGCATGAAAACACAGAGAAAGGAAGACACAGAGAGACCGAGACAAGGATGGAGACAAACACACAGACAAAAGCATCAGCAATAATGAACATCAAAACACACCAACATATATGCACATACACTCACTGTCACATAGTAGCATATTAAACATCAACATCAGTCATAGACACATACAGACACACAGAAAGACACAGATATGTACAGCCAAATATTGATACACATACAGAGATACACACCTATATGGTAAGGTTTAATTTTTAGTTTTAGATACCAAGAGATTTAAAAATGAAGAGCTTTTTAAGTACTTATAATTTTAAATTCAAAAGCATTCTGTTAATCTTTCATACAGTAAATAAGAGATAGATGACTGCCTCTTATCCTTTACTAGGTTTAAAAATAGCCTAGATTATTAAGATAATCAAATTTTAATATCTTTTATCCGCATAGATTATACAACATATTGTCAATAAGGTGTATGGAATGTCTTATATTGCCTTTCATTTATATATTTATATATTCATTTATATATTGTAATTCCATAAACAGATATCTTCAATAAAACTCTAATGTTTATGTGAAAATTATCCTGGAATTTCTTAAACTATGACATAAAGTCAGATAAGTTTAATGAGCTTGAATTGAAATCAGGGATCCAGCATCCTGAAATAAATGACACCATGCATCTGAAGCTCTACACCATCTTTAAAATTGAAGTTTTATGTGTAATGAAAAGGATTTCCTTGTTTGATTTTTACTCATTTACTCTGACCCTTCATTATAATGTGCCATACATAATAGTTGTTAATACTACAGTTAAATCGAAATAGGTTTTAATCTTATCTTCTTGATGTTTTAAAGTAAATAAAAGTCAGTAATCCTGGTAAAACATTACATGCTTTCCAGAATGTAAGGTACAAAGAAACTTGATTATATGTCAAATATGATTTTTTTCACACATTATGAAATTTTTCTTTTTACTTTTATATTTTTGTTTGCTTCAACAGAACCAACATCTCATGAATTTACTTCCTCATGAATTTTGAAAGTAACTTACTAAAAAGATTAGTGAAAGCTCAGCTTTGATTCAGGGACAATGCTGTGCTTTGTGAGACAAGCTGGGAGAGGCATGTGAACCATTACATGTTGCATGTCACCGCTCTCAAGGTTGGCCATTGAAACTGCTATGAGATTTTTGAAAAACAACTGAATTCTTTCATAGGAAATCTTTCCATGTGTCAGGTTACAGAAGAGTTTGAGAAAATATAACCAGCATATTATATTTTCTGGATGAAACAGAAAAATGAATAAACCTTTGCTGACTGAGCTAAAAGCACTGAGAGAATGGGAGTACAGGCAGAAGGAGACTATGGACACTGACAAGTGGTATGTTTGGCTAAAAATTCCTCAACTCCACATGTATTCATATCTTACTTAATTTTTCTGACTAGATTCTAGTTGAGTATAGACAATACAAGATGATCCAAAAATCCTTTGGCAAGAAATGAGATTCTTTGACCTTTCCGATGGCATGAGGGCCTCTTTTCCATACTGTCCATGAAATGTATGCAGTGGTCTTTTGAGAAGACTCAGCACAAAGAGAAATCGGGACTTATTTAGAATATTCTGTATGGGAATGAACATTCAAATGGTATAGTCTCTAAATACATTCTGGTAAATACATGCTTTGGAGATGTTAGAAAAAAATAATCAACTTGATTTCTCATAAGTTGAAAATATAGAAAGTGCTGTGAATACAGATGAATTTCTAATACCAATGCAGTGGTACAAAGTTTTGGAACTTGGAGGTGAATATTTTATCAAGAGAGAAGTTGGGGGAAATCATGTATCAGAGTCTAATTTAATTAAATATATTTTAGGAGAAGTAGCTTGATATTACTATGATTTAGCAAGTAAAGGATGATTTATAAAACAAACAACAACAAACCAACCTAACAAAAGCTAAGGGCTTGCGTCAAAGCACATCATGTAAGGTGCTAACTGCCAAACGCGAGGAACTGTCTTCAAACCCTGGGACACACATTATGAATGGCGGGGATCAACTTCCAAGTTTTATTCTTTGACCTCCTTATTTGCACAACGGTATGCATGCAGTCTTACAATACGGAAATATACACAAGTTAACAAATTAATGCATTAGAAATTAAAACGCTGATACAAAATGCATTTATAATTATTTTGCTAATGTATTCTGGCATGTTTCTAAATGCTTGTAAACACACAAACTTGTTTACTTTCCATTGGTCATGTGACATGCAAATTATGAATATTTTCAGGCTGTTAAGGATCTTGATTCAAAGGCTCAGAGATAGTAACTGATGAAATATAGTTTTAACCTATTTCCAGCTACAAAACAAACTGCAGCTTCCAATACACAAAGAATAAAATATGTTAATTTTGAGTCACATACTAATATTTCAAAAATCAAGTCCATGGTAATAAATTGTCTCCTGGAACTGTTAAAAAGTAGAGGAAGGAAATGTACCCATGCTCTGCCATAGAAAGCATCACATACATTGTTTCCTAACTATAAATATAAAATTGTAAGTACAAAAAGTGATAAAGATATGTTGGAAAGAACTTGAATGCAGTCTAAGCCTTAGAGAAGAGTAGCCCACTGCTTGAAACTTCCAAATGTTACAGGTAAGTATGCAAGTAACAAACATACAGAGATATCTAACTGTGAAATCAAATGGACATATTCTTCAGATTGAAAGAGGATGAAATGCGTAGGCAGTGATCAATAAGATCCGAAAAGAGACACAAGAAGGATGAGTAGGTTCATGGTTTATTTAAAACATGGGAGGAAAAATATATGCCAAGATAAATGACAGAAAAAAAATCAGACAGAAATAAAGCAGGGAAACAAATTTAATACTATAAAAAAAAAACACTCTTTTTTTCTGCACAAAAGTTACTGCATTTAAGAACTAAGGAAATATATTAAGAATGATAAAAATGAATGTGTGTGGAATCTATTACTATTTTATATACTTATGTTAGTGTCTACTTAAAACAAAACTAATTCTACTGTTCTTTAAAGGGTAAAATATAATTTTTAGGCTTTTTCATAAAGGAAAATAAACTCAAATTAAATAATTATAAAGGCATGTTTGAATGCATTAAAATACTTGAGTTACTTTTAATACAAAATCAAAGCTATCAGAAATTCTATAATGTACATGAAAAGTTGATTATTTGCTACAGTGAGGGCCTAGGAAAAGGTTGTGAATTTCAGAAAAAAATGAAGCATACAGTACTGGGAAGATAGTTTAGTCTATATTTCTTTGAGAGCATGAGGACCCAATTTCAGTCTTCACAAACTGAGTGAAAAGTAGCCATATAAATTGCTATCTCAGCTCTAGGAGAGAAAGAGAGAGAGAAAGAGAGAGAGACAGAAAGACAGAGACAGAGAGACAGAGAGAGACAGAGAGACAGAGACAGAGAGACAGAGAGAGACAGAGAGACAGAGAGAGACAGACAGACAGAGACAGAGAGACAGAGAGACAGAGAGAGACAGAGAGACGGGGAGAGACAGAGAGAGACAGAGAGAGAAGGAGGGAGGGAGAGATCCCTATTGTTGGCCAGCGTAGCCTTGTTCATGAAAAACTTTCATTCAAGGAGTCTCCATCCAAAGCTTTACAGGACACACTATTGCACTCATGGACCCTACAAATTGTGCTTGCCTATATAAGACATGAAAGAATCACTCTAGTCAATATTGTGGCATGAGTGATGCTCACAATTCCAATCCTGGAAGAGCTACAGGTGTAAAATGGCTGCCAAGGGACTGAAAATCTAATTTATTCAAGCATGTAACTTGGAATGTTGTTCATGACATAGTAGTTAATCCTGTACCATCTGAACCAGTAAATATAAATTGGTCAAATTTACATATATAAGAATGACATGAACTTTGAGAGGAGGTTATGAGAGATGGTAATGAGAGGAGGTAGTGAGAGAGACTGAAGGGGATATTTGGCTAAAATACACTGTGTTCATACATGGCAGAAACCATAAAATAATAAAAAAAATAATTGGTGTTCCACAAAAAAGAGAAAGAAACCAGAAGTGCATCTTTGTCTTCTACATATATTTGTATATTTGTACTTATGAAATATACAAACTTACACACATATGCTCAGACATCAAAAAATTAATATAATAAAACAGAAAATCTTGCAGAAAGGCACAGTATATATTTCTACAATTAAGATATTGTTCAGAAAAAGAGATAATACAAAGAGTGAAATGATGTCAAAAACATTATCTTAGTAGACTAATGTTATTTTGTATTAGTGTCTAATACTAGATATTTTGTACTTAAATTATAGGATTAAATGTTTGATAATATTGGAAGAGGGAAGACATGTAAAAACCATAAAGTACGAAAATAAAAGCAAGTTCGAACGTTCTGCTACACTCATAGATCATTATCTTGATCAGCCATCATTTGAGAAGCTCTCTCCTATCGAATATGAGAACAATTCGTGGACCAACACTGGATTTGTGCATAAAGTTAGAGATCTTAGAATACTCAGTGCCAGATGGGATGTCTCCATCAAATCACTCTACTCAGGCTCAGGAATCTCTGTGGAATAAGAGGCAGAAAGATTATAATATTGTCAGAAAGAGCAAATTGGGATAAAAGACCAAGACACCAAGGCTATTGAAACTGCCATGGCATGAACTGGTCCTAAATAAAGCACTTGGGGTCCCAGAGCTGAGAGGGCTTGAAGTAGATGGGCACGATCATTAACTCCTAACTCGACTTTGTCCCCAACTGATAACATCCCACAAAGAAAAAATTAATTTTCTCCAAACACTCCAGTCTCACTAGATACGTAAATCACACTTAAGGACAGTAGATGGCCAACATAAAGCAAACTTAATGGTATGTTTTTCCCTTCACAATGCTTTTTACATTTTTGTTTGTTTTTATTTTGTTTATTTATTTGTTTGGGTTATTGTTGATGTTCTTTGTTGGTTTTCACTTGTTTATATAACTTAGATATTTTCTGTTTCTATATTACAGTTTCCATTTTTAAAAATGGATTTTCTAGTTATAAATCTGTGTGTGTCACAGCATCACTATATTTCTTCTTTGGTTCCTTTTGTTTGTTAGTTTTGTCCTATTCTGGTTTGTTTTTAATTTATCATAATTTATTGCTTTATATTTGCATTTATAGTCTAATAAAAGGAAGAAAAATAGAGAGAGGAAAGAAGAAAGGAAGGAAGGAAGGGAGGAAGAAAGAAAGAAAGAAAAGAAAGAAAGGAAGGAAGGAAGGAAGGAAGGAAGAAAAGCAAGCTATGGATGTGGGTGGGTAGAGAAGTGAGGAGGATATGGGAGGAGATGAAAGAAGAGGAACTGGGGATCCAAGATGGCGGCGAGCAGTGTGGACCGCGTTTGGAGGCTCCAGTGAACAATTCAGGGAATTGCACAGATTTCTGAGCCAGGAACACCGAGGTCCGAACATCACGGCAGCGGGAGTGCTCCACGGTTCGGAGGGACCAGGGTGCGGTGGACCTGCGTGCCCCTGCACACGGGAGGAGCGTGGTTTTTCTCTGATCGGAGCGGCAGCGGTAGAGGCGGCAGCACCAGCGGCACCAGCAGCGGCGGCTGAGGTTTGCAGCTCATAGCCTTCCGGTGGAGGCGATTGGTGTGGTGGCTGGTGGGAATTGCTGCGGGAGAGGGGACTCGGGGCAGGATTTGGGTCGCGTGGAGCCTTTGGACCCAGATTGGACTTGGCGGACAGTTCGGCCCCAGAGTCCCGGGTATTGGCCCGGCCCAGCAAACAATTCTGCCTGAGGCACTAACTCAGCGTGGCCATAGCTCCCCTGCTGTGGCGCAGGCGTAGTTGAGCACGCTGCTCCACACTAGGCACTACCTCAGCTCAGCGGCAGCTCCCCTGCGGTGACACAGTCTGGGCGGAGCACTTGGTTTCACCACAGGCGCTAACTCAGAGCAGCCGCAGTTCTCCTGCTGTGGCGCAGGCTTGGTGACGTGCTCGGTTCCATCCTAGGCACCACCTCAGCTCAGCGGCAGCTCCCCTGCGGGGACACAGTCCGGGCGGAGCACTTGTTCCACCACTGGCGCTAACTCAGAGCAGCCGCAGTTCTCCTGCTGTGGCGCAGGCTTGGTGACGTGCTCGGTTCCATCCTAGGCACCACCTCAGCTCAGCGGCAGCTCCCCTGCGGTGACACAGTCCGGGTGGAGCACTTGTTCCACTACTGGCGCTAACTCAGAGCAGCCGCAGTTCTCCTGCTGTGGCACAGGCTGGACAGAGCTCTCGGTTCCACCAGCTCTAAGACTCTGGTTGGACACAGTGTACAGTTTGAATCCAGAATTCCTGGCTGAGATTGGTGGTCAGTTCGGGCCCTGAGTCAATAACTGACCACAGCACGCACTTTGGGCCAAAAGGCCCTAGTGGAGCTTGGTGCGTAGTCCCAGCCCAAAAATTCTGGCTGGGCCCTGTGTGCATTTTGGGCCCAAAATCCCTAGCTGAGCTTGGCAGACGGTTCTGGCCCTGAGAATCTAGCTGAGTTCTGCCCGTGGTTCGGTCCCAGTGCTCCTGGCTGTACTTGGCAGGGAACACAGAAGGCTGTGGATACCTTGGCCTGACCCAACGCTCATTCAGAGACCCAGAACAATTGCAGGATCCACAGCAGAGAGGGACTGAGGATCACTGGCTGTGAGAGACCAGAACAACAGGGCTAACCTCCTAACATCCACACCAGTGAAGCTTTGAGCTCGCAGCCTAGGGAAATCGTAAGAAAACAAGTGAATCTATCATCAGACACCCTCCATTCAACTCTGGAAGCTACCCAACAAAAACAAAGACGGCAAGATGTCTAAAGGACAACGAAAAAGCATACGCAAAAAACCCCAAAACAACATGGCGTCTCCAGTTTCCAGCTATCCCAAAGAAAACCACCCAGAGAACTCAAATACAACGGAAATACAAGAAAATGACCTCAAATCCTTAGTAATGAGGATGATAATGGAGGAAACAAATAAAATTCGTAATCAAATGCAGGAAGACGCAGACAAACAGGTGAGAGACATAAAAGAAGCACATAGAGTGGAACTGGAAAAATTGCAGGAAAATGCAAACAACCAGATGAAAGAAATAGCTAAAACGGTTCAAGCTCTGAAGACCTATAAAGAAGCAATGGAAGAAACTCAGGAATATACAAAAAATCAGATGAAAGAAATCAAAAAATCAGTTCAAGATCTGAAAATGAAAATGGATTCAATGATAAACACACAGACAGAAGAAAAACGAGAACGTGAGACCTCAAAGAAGAAGGCGAGCAACACAGAGGTGAGCTTTTCTAACAGAATCCAAGAGATGGAAGAACGAATCTCAGGGCTAGAAGATACAATCACAGATATTGAATCAACCATTAAAGAAAATGCCAAATCTGGAAAACTCCTGACACAAAACATCCAAGAAATTAAGGACACCATGAAAAGAAGAAATTTGCGGATAATAGGCATTGAAGAAAGAGAAGACATCAGACTCCAGGGCCCAGAAACTATTCTCAACAAAATCATAGAAGAAAATTTCCCCAATCTAAAGAAAGAGATGCCTATAAACATACAAGAGGCCTACAGAACACCAAATAGAATTGACCAGAAAAGAAAAACTGCCCGCCACATAATAATCAAAACACAAAACATGCAGAACAAAGAAAAAATATTAAAAGCTGCAAGGGAAAAGGGCCAAATAACATTTAATGGTAAACCTATCAGAATTACACCTGACTTCTCAGCAGAGACCATAAAAGCCAGAAGGTCCTGGACAGAGATCCTGCAAACCCTAAGAGAACACAGATGCCAGGCCAGACTACTTTACCCAGCAAAATTATCAATAACCATTGATGGAGAAAACAAAATATTCCATGACAAAAACAAATTCAAACAGTACCTATCCACAAACCCAGCTTTACAGAAGGTACTAGAAGGAAAACTCCATCCCAAAGGGTCAAGCTACAACCAAAACTACCCAGGAAATAGATAACTATCCCATGGCAAAAACACAACTACACAAACGCTCGACTGGAAACAACATCAAAATTAAGACTCTTAACAGTCACTGGTCATTAATATCTCTCAACATCAATGGCCTCAATTCTCCAATAAAAGACACAGACTAACCGAATGGGTACATAAACAAGACCCAACATTCTTCTGCATCCAAGAAACACATCTCACCCATAATGAAAGGCATTACCTCAGGGTAAAAGGTTGGAAAAAAATATTCCAAGCAAATGGTCACAAGAAGCAAGCAGGTGTAGCCATTTTAGTATCGAACAAAATAGACTTTCAACCAAAATTAATCAAAAGGGATGAGGAAGGACACTTCATACTTATCAAAGGTAAAGTCAACCAAGATGACATCACAATTCTGAACATCTATGCTCCCAATACAAGGGCACCCACATATGTAAAAGATCTCCTAAAAAAGCTTAAACCACACATCGATCCCCACACAATAATAGTGGGAGACTTCAACACCCCACTCTCACTGAAGGATAAGTCATTGAAACAGAAACTAAGCCGAGAAATAACATCATTAACCAATGCCATGGGTCAAATGGATCTAACAGATATCTATAGAACCTTTCACCCAAACAAGAAAGAATACACCTTCTTCTCTGCACCCCATGGAACCTTCTCCAAAATTGATCACATCGTAGGTCACAAAGCAAGCCTCAACAGATACAAGAGGATTGAAATAATACCTTGTATCCTATCAGATCACCATGCTCTTAGGCTGCAATTCAACAACAACAGAAATAACAAAAAGCCTACACGTTTGTGGAAACTAAACAACTCTCTGCTAAATGACACCTGGGTCAGGGAAGAAATAAAGAAAGAAATCAAGGAGTTTCTGAAATTCAATGAAAATGAAGAAACAACATACCCAAATTTGTGGGATACATTGAAAGCAGTGCTAAGAGGAAAATTCATAGCACTAAGTGCCTTTAAAAAGAAATTGGAAACATCACACATAAGCATCTTAACAACACAACTGGAAGCCCTAGAAAAAAAAGAAGCAGAAACACCCAAGAGGAGTAGACGCCTGGAAATTATCAAACTCAGGGCTGAAATTAACAAATTAGAAACTAAGAAAACAGTCCAAAGAATCAACAAAACCAAGAGCTGGTTCTTTGAGAAAATCAACAAGATAGACAGACCATTAGCCAAACTAACTAAAAGGCAGAGAGACAGTATTGAAATCAACAAAATCAGAAATGAAAAGGGAGACATAACAACAGACACTGAAGAAATTCAAAGAATCATAAGATCCTACTTTGAAGGCATATACGCCACAAAATTTGAAAATCTAAGGGAAATGGACGATTTTCTTGATCAAGTTCACTTGCCAAAGTTGAGTGAAGAACAGATAAACAAGTTAAATAGTCCCATTTCCCCGACAGAAATAGAAGCAATCATCGATGGTCTCCCAACCAAAAAAAGCCCAGGGCCAGATGGTTTCAGTGCAGAATTCTACCAGACCTTTAAGGGCGAGCTAATACCGATACTCTTCAAGCTACTCCAAAAGATAGAAATGGATGGAAAATTACCAAATTCATTCTATGAGGCCATAGTCTCATTGATACCTAAACCTCACAAAGACTCAACAAAGAAAGAGAATTTCAGACCAATTTCTCTTATGAACATAGATGCAAAAATACTAAATAAAATACTTGCAAAACGAATACAGGAGCACATCAAAGATATCATTCATCATGACCAAGTAGGCTTCATTCCAGGCATGCAGGGATGGTTTAATATACGGAAATCCATCAATGTAATCCATCATATAAACAAACTGAAAATAAAAAACCACATGATTATCTCCTTGGATGCAGAGAAAGCATTTGATAAAATTCAACACCCATTCATGTTTAAAGTTTTAGAGAGATCGGGGATACAAGGCACTTTCCTCAACATAATAAAGGCTATATACAGCAAGCCAATAGCCAAAATCAAAGTAAATGGTGAGATACTCAAGGAAATTCCTCTCAATCGGGAACAAGGCAAGGCTGCCCACTCTCTCCATATCTCTTCAATATAGTACTCGAAGTTCTAGCCAGAGCAATAAGACAACAAAAGGAGATCAAGGGTATCCAAATGGGAAAGGAGGAAGTCAAATTATCCCTCTTTGCAGATGATATGATAGTGTACATAAGTGACCCTCAAAACTCCACCAGAGAACTCCTAAAGCTGATAAACACCTTCAGCAAATTGGCTGGATACAAAATTAACTCAAAAAAGTCTGTAGCCTTCCTATACACAAATGACAAGCTTGCAGAGGAAGAAATTAGGAAAACCACACCCTTCACATTAGCCACAAGCAATATAAAATATCTAGGAGTTACCCTAACTAAGCAAGTGAAGGACTTGTATGAAAAAAATTTCAAAACTCTGAAGAAAGAGATTGAAGATGACCTGAGAAGATGGCGTGATCTTCCTTGCTCATGGATCGGGAGAATTAACATAGTAAAAATGGCCATCCTACCAAAAGCAATCTACAGATTCAATGCAATCCCTATCAAAATAACTACACAATTTTTTAAAGACATTGAAAGTTCAATTCTGAACTTCATATGGAAAAACAAAAAACCCAGAATAGCTAAAACAATCTTGTACAATAAAAGATGCTCCGGAGGAATCTCCATACCTGATCTCAAACTGTACTATAAAGCAATAGTACTTAAAACAGCATGGTACTGGCACAGCAACAGGCTGGTTGATCAGTGGAATCGAATCGAAGACCCAGATATGAATCCACACACATATGGTCACTTGATTTTTGACAAAGAAGCCAAATCCATTCAATGGAAAAAGGATAGCATCTTCAACAAATGGTGCTGGTCTAACTGGAGGTCTATGTGTAAAAAAATGAAACTGGACCCATATTTGTCACCTTGCACAAAACTCAAATCCAAGTGGATTAAAGACCTCAACATAAAACCAGAGACACTAAGCCACTTAGAAGGAAAAGTGGGAAAGAGCCTGGAACATACTGGCACAGGAGACAACTTCCTGAACAGAACACCAACGGCCCAGGCCTTAATGTCAACCATTAATAAATGGGACCTCATGAGGCTGAGAAGCTTCTGTAAGGCAGGAGACACTGTCAAGAGAACAAAGCGACAGCCTACAGACTGGGAAAAAATCTTCACCAACCCTACATCTGACAAAGGTCTAATATCCAAAATATATAAAGAACTCAAGAAATTAAACACCACCAAACCGAATAACCCAATTGAGAAATGGGGCTTGGAACTAAACAGAGAATTCTCAACAGAGGAGTATCAAATGGCTGAGAAACACTTAAAGAAATGCTCAACCTCCTTAGTCATCAGGGAAATGCAAATCAAAACAACTCTGAGATTCCATCTTACACCCATCAGAATGGCTAAGATCAAAAATTCAAGCGACACCACATGCTGGCGAGGATGTGGGGAGAGAGGAACACTCCTTCATTGCTGGTGGGAATGCAAACTAGTACAGCCACTTTGGAAATCTATCTGGTGCTATCTCAGAAAAATGGGAATAGGGCTTCCTCAAGACCCAGCTATTCCACTCCTTGGAATATACCCAGAAGATGCTCCAGCACACAACAAGAAAATTTGCTCAACCATGTTCATAGCAGCCTTATTCATAATAGCCAGAACATGGAAACAGCCTAAGTGTCCCTCAGTAGAAGAGTGGATAAAGAAACTGTGGTACATATACACTATGGAATACTACTCAGCTATTAAAAACAAGGAATTCCCGAAATTTGTGGATAAATGGATTGAGCTAGAAATGATCATAATGAGTGAGTTAACCCAGAAGCAGAAAGAATCAAATGGTATATACTCACTTATATCTGCATACTAGCCCAAGGGGCATGTCCCACGAAAGCCTTCACTTACCAGGAAACTGGGACAGAGGGGAAGGCATCCTATTGGGACTCTAAATGAGAGACGCATGGGAGAACAGCAAAATAAAAGGATCCAGAGGGTCCTAGAAATCTACAAGTAGAACAATATGATAGGCAGATTTGGGCCCAGGGGTCCCGCTCAAACTAAGGCACCAGCCAAGCACAATACAGGAGGTAAACTTTAAACCCCTTCCCAGATCTAGCCAATGGTCAGAATATTCTCCACAGTTGAGTGGAGAGTGTGATACGACTTTCTCACATACTCTGGTGCCTCACATTTGACCATGTCCCCTGGAGGGGGAGACCTGGTGGCACTCAGAGGAAGGACAGCAAGTAGCCAAGAAGAGACTTGATACCCTATGAGAATATATAGGGGGACGTAATCCCCCTCAGGAACAGTCATAGGGGAGGGGAATAATGGGAAAATGGGGGGGGAGGAATGGGAGGATACAAGGGATGGGATAAACATTGAGATGTAACAAGAATAAATTAAAAAAAAAAAAAAAAGTAAAAAAAAAAAAAAAAAAAAGAAAGAAGAGGAACTGCAATGCAAATATATTGTATGAAAAATGTCTATTAAAAAACTAACATTTACTCTAGTACATGCTGACAGAAACAAAATTTCAGAAAAATTAGCAAAAGCAGGAAGCCTGATTGATTCAACTTCAAAGACTGACTCCCACACAGCAAGCAGGATGCCTCAACTACTGTTTCCTTCATAATTTATATATGTACCAATGTACCTATACTAATAATTTCAAATATTTGCTCATTTTTAGAGAAAAAAAAAAAGCCGGACAATGATGAAGACAAAGCAGGCAGCCTGGGTGATTCAATCACAAAGACTGCCTCCAGCACAACAAGCAATTTGCCTCAATTATTGTTTCCTTGAGAAATTATATATGTTCAAATATATCTATATTATTAATTTCAAACATTTTCTTATTTTCAGGGCAAAAAAAAAAGGAAATAATGAAGACTGAATTGTTGGCACTACTCTTTCCTCAAGAAATTGCATGTATGTCAACATTAAAAGGGATGGCCCAAAGGATCAATCCTAAAAACACTGGACACAAGTAGATTTAGCTAGCTTTTTCAATGCTTGGCCAATATGCTTTTTCATTTTGTTTTGTTTTATCAAGGGTACCAAAAAGAGGTTTTTTTACCCTCAGACAACAAAAAGTAATTTTGCAAACACGACATCCCCATTCCACTTGGTGGAGTGGGTATTTTTGGTGGGTTACCTGCGTTCATTTTTGCCTAAGGGGATTATTTTCATTTCTTTCTTCTATCCGTTTTTCTCTTTTATCTTCCTATCCCATCTAACATTAGGGTAAAAGAGGGAAGGAGAGGAGGATATAGAATAAAAGGTAGATTATTGAATCTACCAGCCTCAAATATCTTATATTGGTATTAAAGATTTAAGAAAATTTAATAATATTTATTCAACTTCTGCTTTATGGATTGCATGTTATATTTGATAAAAATGTAAATTGTATATTGTGTATTAGTAGAAAATTAAGTTCAATTTGTTTAATGTTTTCTTAATGTACTATTCATGTGCAACTCTTTTGAAAAGGTGATATCTTATAAAAGCTGTTATTATTGGAGATAAAAGTTGGTATTGAGTTATTTAAAAATCTTACTTAATCAGAGAATAAGTTTAGTTTAGTATCTTGTATAGTTCTTCAAAGAAGTAGATTGATGGTAGAATAAGTAGAAAGATGGTCTTCAAACACTTCAGAGATCCACAGAATGTGGCACTGGACAAAGGAATTGCTCTTATCCCTACTCCTGATGACAGTCTGACTATCCACTATGATCAAGAGTCATGATGAGAAATTGACTGTCCAGCTTTGCAGAACCTAGGTGCGTCAGTCCATCAGGACTCCTACTTCCTGGAGCAGTTTTGTTTGGTGAGCATTTTTTTGTTGTTGTTGTTTATTTGTTTTGCTTTTTTGATACAGGCTTTCTCTGTGTAGCCTTTGCTATCCCGGACTCACTTTGTAGACAAGGTTGGCCTCCAACTCACTTTGATCCGCCTGTCTCTGCCTCCCAAGTGCTGGGATTAAAGGTGTGTTCCACCACCGCCTGACTTTGAGCAGTTTATGGAATGTTTTGGGCAAGCAGGGCTGAAGACTGAATGCCCTGATGATGGAGAGAATCAGGAGACTGTCCAAGTGGTCAGCACTCTCTTTCCCATCTACATATGGAAGTTGCTCACCTGCACTTTCTTTACATTAGATAATATTTCCTCCTTGGGTCTCTGATGGGATTGAAGACTAGATAACCACAGTGTTACTATAAGCTTTAGTTTAAGAATTAAAAATACATTTATAGATTGATAATTACAATTTCTAATGAAAAGACTTTAGAAAACATTAGATTATAGGAAAGGACTCTCTTTGAGAAGATAGTGGAATACTTTCTCCAAGCTTAACAAATACAAAATGACTGGGTTATGTATCTGATACCTAATGATTCTGTATATATGTATATTTGTGCATACAGTTCTTATTTAGTTTTTAAAAGGATAGGGGGATATGTGGAAGGAATGTGACTTTGCCCCAGGTGAAAGCAGTCTTGGAAGGCTTTGCCCCTCTGAGATACCAGGATGTGCCACTTAGATAAATGTGATGGACTGAGAGGAACCATTCTGGGTCATGAATTAAGAAAAAAGACCGGGGATTCCAGTCGTGCTATTGTATTACAAGTCAACCATCAATGGGAGGAGGGAACCTGAGAGAGGCCAGAGGTTGTGGGACAGAATGGAAGCATAGATGAAGAGACTAGAGAAAAGGCTGTAGGTTCAGACCACAACGAGTGGCTTGCTTCTATCTCAGAGAGGATCTGTGTACAGGTCTAGGGATTCATCCTGCAGAAGTGATACCCGAAAGGTTTATTCTTGATCTTTTAAACCTTTCCCTATTGATTAGGATAGTTGAGCTGTAAGGAAGATACCTTTGTTTAATAAATTCATTATAAAACCTAATTGTTAAGGAATAAGAGCCAGCAATATTGGAGGAGACAAATAAGGGAAACTGCAATGCCAATATATTGTATGAAGAAAGGCTATTAAAAAATGAACAGTTATTCTAGTACATGCAGAGAAACAAAATTTCAGAAAAAAAATAGCTAAAGAATATACTAATAATACTAGATTTAATGCAAAAGATACAATATTTCTAACATATGTAAAACTATGAAATTGGATTAACAATCACTGAAGACTTCACAGAAAGTAATGTATCTTAGTCAATATGATTTCAGTAGATTCCATGGAACATCAACAACATCCTTCAGAAAAATGTATTTTGGAACCAATTTGGAACATATATTTAATATATTTAGATAAATAATACATGATAGTATAAGTTCCCTGATCATCTCCATTGTTCTATTTTCACCCTTGATTCATTTTTATTATGAAAGTTTTATGGAAAGTCAGTTTTGAGAATTACTCCTGCATTAGTCACCCAGCCAATAAGAATCCTAGAAAATATTAGTCTTTTTATTTCTAATGATAAGATGAGAACATATTTTAATAAATACTTATTAAATAAGCCTATTCCTAACTGTTGAAATGAGCACATATCTTTCACTGTAATCTCCCCAGTATCTGGAATTAATTTAATTTCTACTCTTAACATAATCATCCATAGTTATTCTCTAGCCAATTATAACATTATTTTCTACAAATAATTCATAACATCATTAAGATTATTACAAGAGATTGAATAGTAATGTTCTATATTGGTCATCCCTTTCAAATAAAATTGTATTCAAAGTTAAAATTGTATAGAATTTCTAAAATACATATTTTCATTCTGCTCTACTCACAAGCAAACAACACTGTATATATGCATGTGAGAGTATATGTGTAGATTTTTGTGTACTATATGTATGTGTTTGCGTGTGCATATATGTGAGTATGTGTATATGTGTGTACATGTGAGTATGTATGTATGTGTGCACTGGAATATGCAACCCAGTGTCTTTCTTAGTGGTTTTCCACCTTATTTTTTGATATAAGTCTTTAAGTCAAACTTCCTAAAGTCAAACTAAAGTTTTGATTTAATGTCTCTTCCTTAGCTCAAACTCCCTGATTAGAACAAACTGACTAGCTAAGGACTCTGGGGTTTACTAGCTCAGCTTTCCAATCCCTGAGATTACTGTTATAGGCCCACAAACTGGGCCTTCTATAGGCATAGTGGGAACTGTCTTCATCTTTGTAAGGCAAGCACTCTCTCACTGAAGGTTCTGCATAGTTCACAGTTTCTTCTCTTATATTGTTTTATATTGTGTATTTTAAGAAAATTCAGTATTCATTTGATAAATTTGTATTGTTTTTTCTATGTAGAGGATACAAGTTATGTTAGAAGAAACAACAAATATGAAAGAGATGAGATATGATAGATATTGATTCTCATTCAGAATTTTAGAATCACCAAGATAAGAAAGATGTTTTCTACAAAGTTGGCAAATACAATTAGCCAGAACATCATGAATGTAACATTCACATAATCCCTGATTGTTTCGTGGTTCTTCTTGCCGTATGTGATTTTTTTATTAATTTATTCTTGTTACATCTCAATGTTTATCCCATCCCTTGTATCCTCCCATTCCTCCCCCCCCCTATTTTCCCATTATTCCCCTCCCCTATGACTGTTCCTGAGGGGGATTACCTCCCCCTATATATTCTCATAGGGTATCAAGTCTCTTCTTGGCTACCTGCTGTCCTTCCTCTGAGTGCCACCAGGTCTCCCCCTCCAGGGGACAATTGTGTGTAATAATATAAATATATATGCCAAATAAAATTAAATAAAATCTTTAAAATTAAAAAAGAAAGAAAAACGAAAGGGGAACATCTAACAAAGGTAGTTTAATGTGTTTATCCTCATAATCTCAAACTTATAATGCTCTTACATTACAGACAATTTGATACAAGGAGTAAGCAGTAATGTAAGGAAACAGATGTGTGTTCACAAATATAAGTCATTGCTATAAAATTATCATTTTAGTAGGTGTACAATAAATACTATATACAATCTAAAATATATGCTAGTGTATTTAAATGCTAAGAAGATATAAACATGTATTTCACATATTTTAATTTTTCAATTTTGTTGCTAAGATATGTCCAAAAAAACCTTAAAAGCAGATCCTGTTCCTCCAAAATTCTATGTAAATTACTCCAAAATATACCTAAGATATTTATTTTTAAATTTTAAAACAAATTTGAGATTACACATATAGTCTAAAAAAACAAGAGTCCCAGTGTCATAAATGATAAAAAGAGAAACAGATATGTTTTGCTACATTAAAACTTTAAATTCTTTGTGTCAGCCTTCACATGTATTTGTGAAACGGTGTGTTCATATGGGTGTGTTCACTAGTGCACATAATACACTGGTATGTGCATATGCTTGTCCTGTTTACAGGCTGAAGCCAATTGTCTTCCTTTGCTCTTCTCGTTTTTCCTTTAAAAGACAGTTTCTTTCTTTCCATCTGGAGTTCAATGAACAAGCTGGCTAATGAAAATAAGTATGTCACCTGTCTCAACGTCTCCAGGCATGCAGTTACAAAAACTCCATCTCAGCACCTGGCTCTTTTGTGGATATTTGGTATGCAAACTCAGATGTTCGTTCTCACATCCATAACAGTTCTTGTAGCAGTTAAGCCATCTCCTGATGTCTCAACATTAAACCCTTTTAGAACAAACAATAAGGCAAACAAAACAAAACAAAAAGCAATCCCATTCAAGTAAGAGCAAAAGCACTGATATTTTTAAAAGAGAGTTCTAAAACTAAAAAGAAAGACTTTTTTTATTTTTTGCAAACTTGACAATGTAAAATTCACAAGGAAAAAAATTCTACTAATATTATATGTGTATAAAAAAGCTATGGTTGGAAAGCTAATAAAATGAAAGGTCCAGTCTGCACTTTTATTCACTGACTGTCCTGACAAATTGTTTGTTTTTTTTTTTCCCCTAAACAAGAGGACAAAAAAATCAAAGATCTCATTTGTGGTTACAGTTGAAATGAGGAATAATTAAATAAAGACCACAGAATGAAGGGAAGAAAGAAGCTTTCTTTAGTTTTACTTAGAAACAACTTCTCCAGAGAAATAAAATGTGAGCAGAAACTATATAAAGACAAGGGTTGAGCTGCTTTTTTTTTTTTTTTTTTAAGATCTATTTATTTATTATGTACACAGCGCTATGCCTGCATGTACACATGCAGGCCAGAAGAGGGCATCAGATCACATCATAGATGGTTGTGAGCCACCATGTGGTTGCTGGGAGTTGAACTCAGGACCTTGGGAAAAGCAAACAGTGTTCTTAAACTCTAAGCCATCTCTCCAGCCCCAGAGGCTTAGCCAGAACATGGAAACAGCCTACATGTCCGTCAGTAGAAGAATGGATAAAGAAACTGTGGTACATTTATATTATGGACTACTACTCAGCTATTAAAAACAAGGAATTTCTGAAATTTGTGGACAAATGGATTGAACTAGAAATTATCATAATGAGTGAGTTCACCCAGAAGCAAAAAGAGTTAAATGGTATATACTCACTTATATCGAGACACTAGTCCAAGGGGTAGGTCCCCATGAAAAACTTTACCTACCAGGAAAGTGGGTCAGAAGGGAGGACATCCTATTGAGACTTTAGGGGTGAGAAGCCTGGGAGAATGAGGAAATAGAAGGATCCAGAAGGTCCTGGAAAACTACAGGTGGGTCTGGGCCCTGGGGTCCTCCTCAAACCATGGCAGCAGCCAAGGAAAATATAGGCAGTAAACTTCGAACCCCTACCCAGACTAGCTGATGGACAGGACATTCTTCACCGTTAAGTGGAGAAGGAGATCTGATTTTCACACAAATTCTGGTGCCCCATATTTGACCATGTCCCTTGATGGGGCCGCCTGGTGGCACTCAGAGGAAGGATAATAGGTCACCAAGAAGAGACTCGATACCCTATGAGCATATACAGGGGGAAGAGGTCCCCCTCAGTCACAGACATAGGGGACTGGAATAAGGGGAAAATAGGAGGGAGAGAGGAATGGGAGGATACAAGGGATGGGCTAACAACTGAGATGTAATATGAATAAATTAATAATAAAAAAAGGGGAAAAAAAGACAAGGGTTGAGTCAGATATCTGGAGGTAGGTTCTCAGGGCAGAGGCATGCAAACACAATGACTAAAGGCCTTGCCAAATTAACCAGTTCTAGGGTTAACAAGGGAATCCATGAGTCAGACAGACTGGGAACGTTTCAGAGTGTGCTTTGGAAACCTTGAACAAGGATTTTAATTTAAACACATATAGTGTTTTGAGCTGGAAGATAAAGTGAAGAGTCAATATATTGCAACACGAAAAGAAATAACAGCAACTGATAAATAAAGTGTGTGGTATGTAGCAAGCACTACGTAAAAACTGACAAGAATGCAAGCCCATTGCTTTTTAACATGTTTTTATGAGTCAGGGAAAAGTGAGTGGGAGCAAACGAAAGTGATAATTATTGTGTGGTTTAGTGGTGTTAATAATGGATGATCTTTAATTTGTACAATATATATTTTACTACAGTAAGACTCTATTGATTTTTAAGTTAATAACTATTTATGAAATATTTTAGTTGAACAATGAATTCAACAAAATACCAGTATGTAAAATATTATTCAGTCTTGGATAATATTTAAAAGAATAATAAAATAAATGATTTTATAGCTGAAAGTTAAATTAGATAATTAGATTGTATTTTAAGTACTTACCTAATACTAGAATTAATAAAACATTTAGAGGATGTTTGATATCTAAACATATTTAAATCATCTTAATCTATTACTGAGTAAAAAATTCTCGAGCTCCCTCCCACCATTAGCGGCAGCAGTTTGTTTTGAAAACTTGGAAATTATTCATAAATATTCTTTTTTATCATTAGCTTTATGGAGAATGTCATCAGTCTGCCTCATGGGATTGATACAAGGACTAATTAGATAATGTTTATGCAATATTTTGAAGATTGAAAGTGTGAAGCATTATTATGGTTATTATATCACCAGTGACTCATTTGTTTTCCTAAAGGACTTAATCCATTACGTGGCTGACAATCAACATTTCAAATCATTAAGTCACTGAAGGGAGCTTCAACTCTTTTGCAGATTCAGACTAAAATAGTTTTCTTTGAAATAGTCTCTGTAATCAGAAGTCCTTTAACTATATTTCACTCAATCTAATATCTCCCTAGAAGATTACTCAATCAGTTCTCAAGTACTCTAAATTATTTCTTCAGTGATTAATTCATTTTGTCTAATAAATTTTTCTTTAGCATAATGCCTATGGAAGCATAATCAGAACTTTTCAAAAGATATGAAATGAAACCTTTGAATTCTAAAGCTATCATTGAAGAAAATAATACATTTGTTGATTGCACTACTAAATATACATTTTCAGGAAGTTATTCAAACAATTGAGACAGAAACTCTGTCTGCATTTCTAATGACGACTATATTCCTAAGTAATGTTTCTTTTCAGTTCTTTATGTTATTCAATTCTTTAGGTTATCCTTGTTTCATACTGCTTCTCTCTCTCTCTCTCTCTCTCTCTCTCTCTCTCTCTCTCTCTCATATGTGTGTGTGTGTGTGTGTCTGTCTGTCTGTCTGTGTGAACCTTGCTGTGGGTCCTTGTGATTAACTGAGGACTCCAGGCTTTATGGAATTTTGCTTCCTACAGTGACTGAGCCATCTCTTGAGGGGGAAACATTGCTTAAGCGATGTCTGTGATGTGTTTACAAACTTTTTATGTCATAAACAAATGAAATCAGAGTATACATTTTTTTCTGGTTATGAAACTGGTAGAGATAATAAAGGCAGCATTAGTCTTCAGTATAGCATAAGAGTATGTAATATTTATAATATTTATAAACTAAATTTAAAATTTGAATAAATGACAAAGTAAATGTAGTTTCAAGACACAAGCTATTTTTCCTATGAAGATGACAGAGCTTTCATGTAAATAAGATAGTTAACATCAAATTTTCTTTTATTCCCATTAATACAATTTTATTTTAAGTTTATAGGCACATTGTTTATACTAACATTTTTTGTTTAGTTCCTGAGAATTGCAGTTAAAATATTACATAAGATACATAGATACTGTCTTCAACATTACTACCTTTCTTTTCAAATAAACTTACAAATTATTTTCACACAGTTAACTTATAATCACATTAAACTTATGTATAGTTTGTGGCAAACATCTGTCAAAGTATTTACATTTCACTTGGTATCATTCCTTTTCTAATGACCTGTTGCATTCTTGAATACATTTAGGGAATTTTATACATCATATGTTATTACATTTGGAATGCAATATGTTTTACTCTAACATTATGTAATTTAAAAAGCTATAGCCCATTTTTAACTGATAGCTGCTAATAAAATGTAGTTGTACATTGGAATTTAATGAAGAATAGTAGAATTTACATGTTTGTCCCGATGGAAAGTTTTATGGTTATTGATTTTGAATTTCTCTAATGAAAAGAAAAAGTAACCAGCATGTGCAACTAAAAACTATTCTGATGCTTTGGGGATGACCATTACAAACCTTGCTCTAAAAGTACTAATTTAGAAAGAATTTATAAGCCTTTCATAAACCTAGTTATGCTCTGCAACTACATTTTTAAATTTTAACCTTTTTCAGGGATATTACGGAGCCAGTTGGAGGGCTGAAAAGGAAATGACACTTGGCACCAAGCTTGGTTGGTAAATTGAGTTCTATCCCTGGACCTAACTGTAATTAACTGATATGTACAAGTTGCTTCCTGACCTCCATATTTGTACTGTGACACATGCATCCATTCAGGTGTGTGCATGTGTGTGCGTGTGTGAATGTGCATGCGTATACATTTATCCTCTCAAATTACATATGGATGAGTGAATAAATGAATTAGAAAGGATTTTGGAGAGGAATATGGCATGAGAGACTGTGGCCTATGGTTTAGATTTTATATATTCAAAATATATTGAGTAAAAAAGGCCATTAAAATTAAAAGAATAATCCAATGTCCATAAAAGAGATCAAGGATAGTTGTACCCTCACTAGCACTGTGAGGATGTGTCCTAAAATCAACAGTCTACATTACAGAGGTGGACCTTACATACCAAATGGTTCTATATCTTAGACCTTCTGCCCAAATTTTAGTTTTAAAAGAGTAAAGGGATACTGTATATCAAAATTTGAAAACCCAAGGAGCTTCTGTCTGGTTGGTTTCTTAGTTGTTTTGTTGGTTGGTTTTTGGTTGAGTGATAGATTACTAGATTTTAAGTTGGGTTTTCCATGTTCTGAAAGAGAGAGAGAAAAAGAAAGAGAGAGAGAGAGAAAAGAGAGAGAGAGAGAGAGAGAGAGAGAGAGAGAGAGGGAGAGAAAGAGAGAGAATCATTATTCTATGATTCTCATAAGAAAATATAACTAATAAAAGCTATGATAAGCAGTGGACTCCATCTTAATGCTTTTTGTGTGGGTAGCAAGTGAAGGTAGCAGGCTCTGAGGTCACACTATGTGCACTTCATGGTGCAGAGTCAGAAACCATGGCTAAATGGTGGGCTAGTCCTCCACTTTCTCCATTTGAGGTAGTCGAGGACCCCACTCTTGAAATGGTGAAACTGACATATAGTGCGGGTCTTCCCTCCTCAGGTAATCTAAACAAGAAAAGCTCTTTAAAGACATACTAATAGCTGATTTCTATAATGATTCTAAATTTCATCAACTTCACCACTGTGCCAATTATTATCTTTAATGTGAAGCCAAAATTTATTCAACTTTATGCAGTAGTTAATTATTGTGAATTTTTATTAATAAATATGCCAACAAATGTAGGTCAGGAACCCTGTAAAACTGAATAAATATTTGAAAATTTCAACCATGCTGATATGAACTCAAATACAACACCCATTCATGTTTAAAGTCTTGGAGAGAGCAGGGATACAAGGCACATACCTCAAAACAATAAAGGCAATATACAGCAAGCCCTTATTCAAAATCAAACTAAACAGAGAGAAAGTTAAATCAATTCTACTGAAATGAGGGGCTAGCCAGGCTGTCCACTCTCTCCGTATCTCTTCAGTATAGTACTTAAATACAACTGAAAGAGAACAAGGGAATACAAACTAGAAAGGAAGAAGTCAAATTATCACAATCTATGGATGATATAATAGCATACATATGTGACCCCAAAACCTCTTCCAAGAAATTCTTATAACTGATAAACATCTTCAGCAAGTGGCTGTGTACAAAATCAACTAAAGAAAAAAATCAGTAGCCTCCTGTATACAAATGACAAACAAGCTAAGAAATTAGGGAAACTATGCCTTTCACAATAATCACAATATAAGATATCTTTTTATAACTCTAACCATGCAGGTGAAAGACATGTTTGAAAAAACACTTCATGACTCTGAAGAAAAAAATAGAAGATGTCAGAAGATAGAATGACCTCCCATGCCGGTAGATCAGAAGAATCAACATAGTAGAAATGGTAATCTTACCAAAAGCATTCTACAGATTCAATACAATTCCCATAAAAATTCCTACACAAATTTTTACAGTCCTTGAAAGATCATTTCTCAACTTTATTTGGAAAAACAAAAAATCCAGAATAGCTTAAATAATACTTTAGAATAAAATTTCTTCTGGAGGATTTGCCAAGCCAGATCTCAAGCTCTACTATAGAGAAATAATAATAAAAACATCACGGTACTATTATAGAAATAAGCTGGTTGATCAATGGAATTGAATTGAAGACACAGACCCCGGTCCATACACCAACCGACGCTTGATTTTTGATAAATAAACCAAAACCATACAAAAGAAAAAAGATAGCATCTTCAACAAATGTTGCTGGTCTAACGTGATGTCTATAAGTAGAAAAATGCGAATAGATCCATATTTATCAATCTGAACCAAAGTAAAGTGGATTAAAGACCTCAACATAATATCAGACACACTAAATCTGTTAGAAGGAAAAATGGGTAAGAGTCTTGAACTCATTAGCACAGGAGACAACTTCTTGAACACAACACCAACATCTCAGACTCTAAGGACAACAATTAATAAATGGGACCTCATGAAACTGAAAAGCTTCTGTAAGGCAAAGGATACAGTCAACAGAACAAAGTGATGGCCTACAGACTGGGAAAAGATCTTCACTAAGCCTGTATATGACAAAGGGCTAATAATCAAAATATATAAAGAACTCAAGAAATTAAACACCACCAAACCAAATAACTCAATTAAAATTTACTAAGTCAGAGAATTCTCAACAGAAGAATATCAATTAGCTGAGAAACACTTAAAGAAATGCTCAAAGCCCTTAGTCATCAGGGAAACAAAAATCAAAACAACTCAGAGAGTCCATCTATCAGAATGGATAATATCAATAACTCAAGTGATGCTGGAGAGTATGTGGAGAAAGGAGAAGAGTTCTCCATTCCTGGTAGGAATGTAAACTCGTACAACAACTTTGGAAATCAATCTGGCACTTTCTCAAAAATAGTGCTACTTCAAGAGCCAGCTATACTGCTCCTGGGCACATACCCTAAAAAGGGTCCACCATACCACAAGGAAATTTGCTCATCTATGTTCATAGCAGCCTTATTAGTAATAGCCAGAATCTAGAAACAACTTAGATGCCCCTTAACCAAAGAATGTATACAGAAATTCTGATTTATTTACATAATGGAATATTATCCAGCTATCAAAATCAATGAGATCTACTTAAAACATCTATCTCAACCTAAAAAGGTTGATATTGATGTGATAGGATGGATATTAATTTACATTCAGAATTTTAGACCATGATAGGAAAGATGTTTTCTTCAAGGTTGCCAAATACAAATAGCCGAAACACTGTTAATGTAACCTTTATATATTTCTTGATTGTTTTGTGGTTCTTCTAGTTGTAGGTAGTATATAGTATATATGTGTAATAATATAAATTTATACATAAAAAAAGGAAATCTTTAAATTTGTAGTCAAATGGATGGGACTAGAAATGACCCAGAGTGACGTAAGCCAGACCCAGAAAAGCACACATAGTATATACTCACTTATAAATGGTTATTTGCCCAACATAGATGTCTTCTGAAAGAATTGACCAAATGGGAAATCAGGACAAATACTGTGACTCTCAGCTGGACTCTGGGCTAAGAGCTGCAAATTGTTTGGAAGACTTGGGACATGGAAGGAGGAAGATGGTGGGGTTGACAGGAGTTCCACAAGGAGACTATCAAGGCTGGTGGATCTGAGTATAAGGGAGGCTGACAAACAGATGTAGCCACCAAGGACATTGAAAGTCAAGAATCTAGACCTCTGTTCATTTTTAGCCAATTGCCAGCTCATTCTCTGTGTGTGAGATGGGGAGGGAGAGCCTCTGACACGTTCTAGTGCCTGGGATTTGAGAGGAAGGGCATGCAGGCTATCCAGATGAGACCTGACGGAGTGTTGTCAGAAGGTGGGGCGAAAGACATCTTCTGTCAAACGTCTAGGGGAAGAAAATAGGTGGGAGGATGGGTAAGATGGGAACAGGTAGATAGAAGTGAGGGGATTACAATTGGGATATAGTGTAAGTAAATTATAATATTTTTTTTTCATAAAATGGTGCTAGAATTTGAAGGGCAGCAATGAGAATTTGATCTTAATATTTAGTTAAAGTTCCAAACTTGAATGAATGAGAAAAACTGTGGAGTTCCATTTGCAACTGAAACACCTTTAGTCATATCTCATATCGCCTTTAAAATACCATAATCAAAATAGCACAGGATATGTGAAAGGACATGATACAACCATGTCTAATAGCTGTTCACTCATCGTTTCCAATAAGCTTCACAGGCTAAGGATTTATATTAATGGTATTCATAATTTCAAACAACAAGCATATGCCTATGTATAGTCATCCACTGATGATTCATATATGATAAAAATGAGCTATAAAAGAGAAAATCTTGAAGAAGTTGTATACTAAGTTACAATAACACATAAACAATCTGGGCCCTGGGGCTACTGCTCAAGCTATTGCACTAACTGAGGACAATACAAGCAATAACTGTCCAACCCCTACTCTGATCTAGCCAATGGACATTACATTCTCCACAGTTATGTAGAGAGCGGGGACTGACTTAGACATGAACTCTGGTGCCACATATTTGACCACTTTCCCTTGGCGGGGAGGACTAGTGGCACTCAGAGAAAGAATAAGCAGGCTACCAAGATGAGACTTGATAGTCTATGATCACATAGTGGGGAAGGAGGTCCCCCTGGGTCATAGACCTAGGGGAGGTCAATAGGGTGAAAGCAGGAGGGAGGGAGGAGTGGGAGGATAAAAGTGGTAGGATAACAATTTAGATGTAATCTGCATAAGTTAATAAAATAAATAAATAAATAAATATATAAGAAAGGAAAAAAAGAACAAATAAACAGATCATTTTGACTTTAAACTTTCTTCCATACCTGTATTCCTGGAGAATAAAAGTAATGTTTCCCATCTTACTGAAGTCAGTCATCTTTTTCAGTTTTTTTTTTTTTTGTGTGTGTGTGTGTGTGTAGACACGTGCATATAGCTCAGTATGTATGTATATATCCATACACAGGTGCTATGCCATGTGCATGTCAGAGGACAGTTTGCAGGAATCAACTTTCTGCTTCCAGGAATCAAACTCAGATCCTACTGTTTGGTGGCAAATGCCTTTTTCCACTGAGTCCTTTTGCAAGCTCTAAAACAATAATAAGAGCTGCTTGTTCCACTTCCTTGGATCTTTGTTTTTGTGTATGTCATAGGTCTGAGTGCTACAGAACACACAACTGCCCTCTTGTTCTATATTTCTGTTGTTTAAAATATAGTTAGTTGGCTCCACTGTAATATATAAAAGTTCTCAGATTACTCTAAACACACTTCTCTTTCAAATATTCTGTGATATATCAGTGTGTGCTACTATCAAGTATGTATTAGTGTAAGTTTTAAGCTCCTACCAGGCACAAAGTACTGGTATGACATTCACATATATCCATTTACTTACTCTCCAACTTCTTAAGTTCAAACTAACACTAAGATTTATGAGAAAGGAAAATAAAATTGGCTTTTTTGGATCATTTTTTCCCCAGAGAAGTGGGTAACTAGCTACCTATAAACAGCGTGTGAGCTACCTTATCATATAGCTGCTGCTGTTTCTTTTTTATATATTGCTTCAAAACATCATTATTTCGGTAGGTTGCAATCTATATCTGGCCAAAATTACCAGAACATTTTTATAAGATATTTTTTTATTAATTTATTCATATTACATCTAGATTGTTAGCCCTTCCCCTGTTTCCTCCCATTCTTCCCTTTCTCCCACTTCTCCCCTCCCCTATGTCTGTGATTGAGGGAGACCTCCTCCCCCTAGATATGCTCTTAGAATATCAAGTCTCTTCTTGGTAACTTGTTATCCTTCCTCTGAGTGCCACCAGTTCTCCCCATCCAGGGGACATGGTCAGAAAAGGGGCACCAGAGTTCGTGTGGGTGTCAGATCTCACTCTCCATTCAACGGTGAAGAATATCCTGTTCATCGGCTAGGTCTTGGTAGGGGTTTGAAGCTTACTGCCTATATTCTCCTTGGCTGGTGCCTTAGTTTGAGGAGGACGCCAGGATCCAGATCTGCCTGTCATAAAGTTCTTCTTGTAGGTTTCCAGGACCCTGTGGGTCCTACTATTTCCCCAATCTTCCATGCTACTCTCGCCTAAAGTCTCAATAGGATGTCCTCTCCTCTGACCCACTTTCTTGGTAAGTAAAGATTTTCATGGTACGTATCCCTTGGACTAGTAATTCAGTTAGAGGAAAAAGTAGGGAAGAGCCTGGGACACATAGGCACAGGAAACAACTTCCTGAACAGTACACCAACAGCCCAGGCCTTAATGTCAAATGGCCGAGAAACACTTAAAGAAATGCTCGTCCTCATTAGTCATCAGAGAAATGCAAATCAAAACGACACTGAGATTCTATCTTACACCCATCAGAATGGCTAAGATAAAAAACTCAAATGACACCACATGTTGGCGAGGATGTGGAGAGAGAAGAACACTCCTTCATTGCTGGTGGGAATGCAAACTAGTACAACCACTTTGGAAATGTATCTGGCGCTTTCTCAGAAAAAAGGGAATAGGGCTTCCTCAAGACCCAGCCATCACACTCCTCGGAATATACCCAGAAAATGCCCTACCACACAACAGGGACATATGCTCAACCATGTTCATAGCTGCTTTATACATAATAGCCAGAACATGGAAACAGCCTAAGTGTCCCTCAGTAGAAGAATGGACTAAGAAACTGTGGTACATTTACACTATGGAATACTACTCAGCTATTAAAAACAAGGAATTCCCGAAATTTGTGGACAAATGGATTGATCTAGAAATTATCTTAATGAGTGAGTTCACCCAGAAGCAAAAAGAGACAACCAGGACATTTTTTAATGATGCTTATGTAGCCATACAAATTCTAAGAAGCGGAAAAGATTTTTTAAAAGCCATTTAATTTTGGCAGATCTAACTGCAAGTTTTGAAATTCAGCTTTGACCTCTAATCTGACTCTAGCTCATGATTGGCTCATCTTGTAGAAATATTTCTTTTCCTGTATTTTAGATAAGAGAAGAAACAAGACTTGTTTTATTGTTGTTTCTGTCTAAAAAATGAAGAGTAGCACAAATGCCTGCTGTTGTGCATGTGTGGAAAAAGTTCAAAGAAGTATAGCCTGGCTGGTATTTGCAGAAAGTAGATTTCCAGGAAGCCACTGCAGCTAGTCCCCCACCACCAACACACAGACACCCTTATCATTTCAGAACCCTTGCTGTGTTTGTCCTCTTAAATAGTGGTATAAATCTGTAACAGCTCAGAAACATAGATGTCATAGCCCAGAAGGCAGCAATGTGTTGCTCTGACAGTACGAACAAAAGGAACAACATGAAGGTTTCTGCAAAGGATTCTGTGAATTCTTGCGACATCCCCCACAGTTACTTGTCACAAAGCCCACAAGTGTGAGGTCATAAATGAGTTTATCTAGAGCCAAACCTGTTGCTTATTGCTCCCTCGGCTGTCATCTGAAATGGTATCAGTAGCCTAATTATAATATCCTCTTATGACTGAAATGTTTTAATTCTCAGAAACTCCATTCAAAATTGAGGTCCAAATGTTGTATTGAGTAATGGAATAATGTACATCAGTGTTACAAACATGTCTACGGAGCATCAGACTTAGAACTAATTTCTTCCCCTTTTTGTCTTTCCTGAAAGTTTCTAAAACCAGAATAAGACTCCAGTTTTATTCCTACACTTCAAGAAGTGGAAGACACTTGCTTTCTAAGCATACTACGAACTAAATGTTGTCTTTAACTGCAGCAGTGAACAGAAGCCGTTGTTAACGTTTAGGTGAGGAGAAAAGAAGACGACATGCATTTAGGAAGCCACAGAGTCTTTAATCAGACCCACTGAGAGATTAACACTTAGCAATGGTGAATGGGTTGAATTTAGACTTAGAATTTGAGCACATGGAATGAGAAGTAACTACTAAGTTTAAACTTGAATAACATTCACTGGAAAGAATTTACTGTGACTTCAATATATATGTAAGTCTATAATTTTACATGTATTTTATTGAATCATTTGAGAATTTTATAAAAGAGTACCATATTTATATCATTTACATCCTTCTCTTTGCTTCTTCTAACTCCCCTGATCCCCAAAATTCCTCAAATCCATGACCTCTTTTTCTGTAACAATTATGTGTGTATTTGTGTATATGCATGTATGTGTGTGTGCCCTGTTTTGTCCCCTAAATGCTTCCATATATATATATATATAAAATCTGTTCAGGGATGATTACTTTATCCTGTAAACTGTATAGAAGATTGAATTCCCCTTTTCTCTTTATCTTAGTGTTGGCTCAATTTTATTTATTTATATTTTATTAATTTATTCATAATACATCTCAATGGTTATCCCATCCCTTGTATCCTCCCATTCTTCCCTCCCTCCCATTTTCCTTACTCCCCTCCCTATATATCTGTGACTGAGGGGGACCTCCTCCCCCTGTATATGATCATAGGGTATCAAGTCTTTTCTTGGGAGGCTGCTATTCTTCCTCTAAGTGCCACCAGGTCTCCCTGCTTGCGTGCTCACTGACTTCCTTGAATCTGCTCTGTGGAAAAATGTAACCACAAGCCCCCTGCTTTCAAAATCTATATTTAAATTCTTAGACTACTTAGCCTAATTTTTTTAAAATATACTCAGATAAAAAAAAAACCTCAATCTTGAGTCACTCTGTTTGTCAACATGCCTTATCTGTGTTCCCCCGTTCCCCCTGTTCCCAGGGACCTATCCCGATTGAGCCGGTCAGTGGCATCTCCAAAAGTTTCTAAAAGGACTGCTACCCTGTTATGCTTTTGGAAGTTGTCATAAACATTAGGATGTGAGATTTAATGGAAGGTAACTCAATAACCATAGGCATGTCCGTGAAGCAGTAAAAGCCCCTTGACTATTCTATCTACTGACATGTTTGTCTGTGTATGTATGTATGTATGTATATATGTATGTATGTATGTATGTATGTATCTATCTATCTTACATTCTCTTTCTCCTGCTTTTTTGTAATAACGAATAAACAACTATCCTCCACGATGCATTTTGTATCATGGTACAATACTTACCTACCAATGCCCTACACAATAACATCAAAAGCCTATGGACGTAATTTCTGAATTTATGAGCCCAAGTTAACCTTTTAAAAATGTTTATCTATGATATTTTTCACAGAAACAGATTTCTAATTAATATATTAGATTTAGAGTTATACAGTCATTGTTTGAATTAATTTTGAAAATTCTTGTCTCTGTCACATTGCTTAGGTTAATTTAGAATTATCATATCAGTATTTTCCTAAATTACATTGAGAAAATTATGCCTACCATCATAACATTTCATATCAACTAATTAGTCTATGTGAAACATTGGAATATTTTCAATATAAGTAAACAATTAAAAATTTGAATACCATAAACATATTTAATAAAATATTTATTCTAAATATCACCTGAATTTCCTTGCCATCTGCTCTTAATGTTTATATCATACTATTTTACATACTTATTTATTTTAGCATAATTTTCAAACTTAGGAGTGACAAAAATATTATTGATAGCACCTATACTTTTTAAAATTTATAGGTTGTTTATAATTTCCCATATTTAACACTCCTTCTCTCCTCCTTTTCTTTTCCTCATCTTCATTCAATCTTTAAATTTTATCAAGTTTTCTATATTCAACACACTCTTTAATTTTAATGAACAAGACAAGGATTTTTTAATCACAGTTTTGTAGATGATGTTTATTAAAGTATTTCTAACTTGGCAATAAAAGATTTGTTATCTGAAGCACTTATTTCTAGAAAATAAAGGTTCATTGGTTCCCATTTTAAAAGTTTAAAAGTTGTTCTGTTATTTTTATGGAGAAATCCTGTTGATGACAGGATTATGAAGTTTCCAGTCACTGTGTCAAAAGTATTGTTATCAAATAATTATAATTTTTAGAAACGTCAGGGGAGCCAAATAGATTGCTCAGTACGTAAAGATACATACTGAGTAAAGATACTTTACTTACTGCCCAGTGAGTAGTGTTTGCTCTCAGACATGCACATTGGTAAAAGGAAAGACCCCAAGACCCCAGATTGTCCTTTGAACTCCAGTGAAGTGCCATTGCATGCATGGGATCTTTCCAAACCCAATGTCATGTACCATTGTAGTTAATTAATTAATTATATTAATGAATTAAAAAGAAGTCATAACTTAGCAGACATTGCTACTTCATCTGCCTAAGATATATATTAATTTATATGAAGATGAAGTGCCAAAATCTATGACATAAATCATCACCATAAGTATATTTGTATCATAACATAAGTATATTAATAAATGTATTTAATAAAATAAAACATTAGTGTAATGCAGAGTAAGTTGTTAAGGTAACTACTATAGCATAAATTGTCAAGAGTAGTTAACATATAAGGAACATAAGAATGTTCTATCTTTGAGGTACAGTGAGTAAATGCAACTAATATTGTTATCTCATTCTATCTTAAATGCTCATGTATGTATGTATACATACATATATATAAGTTTGATAGTGGTAGAACCTCATCAATAAAGGCACTGTAACTCTTTTACAAGGAGATAAAAAGATTAAGATAATATTTTAATCATTCTATAACTTATTTTTTATATTTCCACAGATTTACCATATGTCAAGTTACAATAATAATTTGTATTTGCTATGTTATGTCTCATTTCCTATACAAATATCTTATGATGATATAACTGCTTTCTTCTAAAATATTTTATATGTTTTTGTTTGTATTTTCATACACATCACAAATAAACATGATGTTCATTAATCTCACAATCAACATTTGTTTAGATTCCTCTTTTGATTGCATTTGTGTTCCTGGAAGCTTCTATTCATGATTTCATGCTTACATCTGTTGGCATTCCCATAGTGCCATAAAAACATTCAGAATGTTGGTCAAGGTTAAGCATTTTTGAGGTTATTTTCAAATATGTACATATTATTAAGTCGTTATGTATTATAAGGAATCATGTAGTTTTTGTTCACTGTTTTTTATCAATTTAACTTTTTAAAAGGGTTTCATGCATGTATTTGCATCATGTTTATTCCTCCTTATCCTTCCTCAATCACCTTCTGTGTTTATGGCTGAAAAACTGTTGGGTCTGGGTAACCCAAGGGCCATCCTTCCTTGGAGAAGACTGACTTCCAATCTCAGCAATTGTTGATATCCTGTAGCTCTTCATCTAGTGGAGGGATTTAGGAAAATTCCATATGTATTTTAGCATGTGGACAGGTCTTGATTAGGCAATCACATTGGTGAGATTTCATGGTACACTGTCTCTGTCATGTCTAGAAGACCCTATTAGCATAATCATTGGTTCTCTGTCTCTTAAAAATTTTCCCATTGTCTTTTCCACAATGTGCCCTCACCTTAATTATTAGGGTTGTCTTGCAGACGCCCTCTTTGTGGAGGGGACTGGGACCTCTTGATCCCTTATTATTTGTATTTTGACCAGTTGTATATCTCTGAAGAAGTCTCAGTCTGTTGTAAAAAGAAGCTTCTTTGATGAGATGTGAGAACTAAACTTACCTGTAGGTATAATGTAAGAATATTTAAAACACAGTTAGCAACTGATCTTGTTAAGGAAATGTGCTCAGTGTTTTCATAATATTCATATATATATATTTTTTTTCTTCTTTCTTTCTTTCTTTCTTTCTTTCTTTCTTTCTTTCTTTCTTTCTTTCTTTTTCTTTCTCCCTCAAACCAGGCTCTAGAATCTCTCTTCTATTCCTCAAGGTTGAATATTATAGAAAGTGAAAAGTCAACGATGACTTTATCTTTATGAATTTTAGTTTTTTCTGAACACTCTCTTTATAAACTTCATAGCCTAACCAGCTCTTCAATATTTCAAGCAGGCTAAAGTTACTATATATAAATTTTTCTCATTCATCTCATTGGGAATGCTGGACTGAATTATGTAGTTAGTCCTTGCTGTGAGATTTCTTTAGATTATTCATTTTCTTTTTTTTTAATTTATTTTTTATTAATTTATTCTTGTTACATCTCAATGTTTATCCCATCCCTTGTATCCTCCCATTCCTCCCCCCCCCCGCCGATTTTCCCATTATTCCCCTCCCCTATGACTGTTCTTGAGGGGGATTACCTCCCCCTATATATTCTCATAGGGTATCAAGTCTCTTCTTGGCTACTTGCTGTCCTTCCTCTGAGTGCCACCAGGTCTCCCCCTCCAGGGGACATGGTCAAATGTGAGGCACCAGAGTACGTGAGAAAGTCGTATCACACTCTCCACTCAACTGTGGAGAATATTCTGACCATTGGCTAGATCTGGGAAGGGGTTTAAAGTTTACCTCCTGTATTGTCCTTGGCTGGTGCCTTAGTTTGAGCGGGACCCCTGGGCCCAAATCTGCCTATCATATTGTTCTACTTGTAGATTTCTAGGACCCTCTGGATCCTTTTATTTTGCTGTTCTCCCATTCGTCTCTCATTTAGAGTCCCAATAGGATGCCTTCCCCTCTGTCCCAGTTTCCTGGTAAGTGAAGGCTTTCGTGGGACATGCCCCTTGGGCTAGTATGCAGATATAAGTGAGTATATACCATTTGATTCTTTCTGCTTCTGGGTTAACTCACTCATTATGATCATTTCTAGCTCAATCCATTTATCCACAAATTATTCATTTTCTTGATAAAATTTAGCGAACTCGATTGATGTAGGTAAGGAGTTAGAAGTTGTCAATGCTACATAAGTCTTTAGAAATGTTTATTTTAAACAATCTTGTTATATAATTACTTTTATGAGCAGTTAGGCATTTCCTCAATATTTATACACTGTCTTACTATAAAGGATAGTGTATTATTGTTTCTCATAAAACAAGTATTATTTTACTTAATGACCTCTCATATGCAGAATGTGCCTCTGAAGGGAAATCACTGCAGGCCTCAGACAAATGTTTCCAGCTCAAACCCTATACTACTTTTTCTGAAATCTTTGTCTTGTTTAGGTGTGTTTCACATAGCATGCAGCAAAGTTTCATGTCCCATTGAAGATTAACTCCTTGGGATTCCTGAATCTCAGGTGTGCCTGCTTTTTCTGTGATTCCCTATACTGCTTAGCTTCTCAAAGTTTACAGGCCCCTGATTCTCAGCTATGTAAGCTTCCTCCAGTAGCTCTCCTCCCTCTGCTTCTAGCTGCTAAAACTTCAGTCTCCATCAAACTTCCTCATGATTTTAGTGTTGTATACAACGCAACTCTTGCTGCGGAGTGGCAGCATTTCTTAACACTTACATTCAATTAAATTCTCCAGCAGTAAATGAAATGTAGAGAAAAAAATTTCAGTGTCTACCTAAGTTATTATGTTCATTATGCAATTCCCAGAAGCATACAGATAATTTAATGTTTGTAGCACTTCACACACTGGCAATGAAATGAATTATTTTTTCACAACTAAATTGTTGAATGGATATAATAATTCATTCTTCTGCTTAAATGCTGCATTTTCAAAGTGAATCTCACAATGATTCATTTTAAAATAATTTAAAAATGACCTGTATCAAATAAGCCAACACTTTAATGACGTAGGGTAGCTCAATGAAGAAGAGGCCAGCAACGGGTACCAGCCTACCAGGTACCTCAAGTCATAGCCAGATTAAACACATCCATTCCCAGTGAAGACAGACAATGCTGCATGAAGCTAAGGGAAAGGGATCCAAAGGCAGGCAATAGAGTCAGAGACAGCCCCTACTCCTGTTCTTAGGAGAATCAGATATTGACCAAGCTGCACATCAGCAACATTTGGGTGGAGGATCTAGGTCGAGCTCATGTGTGCTCTTTAGTTGGTATCCTTGTCTCTGTAAGCTCCATAGGCCCAGGTGAGTTTATTCTGTAGTTTTCTTGTAGTGTCCTTGACCATTCAGGCTCTCTCAATCCTTCCTCCCACTCTTCCACAAGACTCCTTGGTTTCATATTATAATTTGGCTTCGAGTTTTCTGCATCTGCTTCCATCAGCTGCTAGATGAAGCTCTCAGAAGACAGATATGCTAGTCTCCTGTCTGAAAGTATCTCACAGAGTATCCTTAATAGTGGCAGGGGTTGGGTCTTTGCCATGGGGTGAGTCTCAAGTTCGGATAATAACTGATTTGCCATCCCCTCAAATGCTGTTCAATCTTTATCCCTACACATTTTGTAGACAGGACAAGTTTGGGGTTGAACGTTTGTTTTATGGGTGTGTTGAACTGTCCCTCCTTCCACTAGAAGTCCCAGCTTGTTACAGGAGGTGGTGACTTCAGGCTTCTTGACCCTAGATGTTAGGAGTCTCAGGTACGGTCACTCACATATACTCCGGGGAGCCTCCCCTGTCCAGACATGCCCCACTACCACAAATTTCCCTTTTTTTCTCTCTCAGTTTCCTGTCACCCCCACTCCATTCCCCCCATATCTAATCCCAACACCAGTTACTCTCTCCACCCCCTCTCCTACCTTTTTCTCCCCTTCAATCTATTTCAAATACTTATTTTATTTCCTCTTCTGTTTGAGATTCAAGCATTCTCCCGTGAACCCTCTTGGCTTCTTTGAGTCTGTGGAATATAGCATGGTATCTTGTACTTTATGGCTAATATCTACTTATAAGTGAGTACATACCACATATGTCTTTATGAGTCTGGGTTACCACACCCAGATTGATCTTCTCTAGTTCTGTCCATTTGCCTTTAAATTGCATGATGCCATTGATTTTATTTATTTACTTATTTTTGATGACATTGATTTTAATAGCTGAGTTTATTCCATTGTGTAAATGTAACACATTTTCTTCATCCATTCTTCTGTTGAGGGACATCTACATTGTTTCCAGTTTCTGGCTATTACAAATAAAGCTGTTATGGGCATAGGAGAACAATTGTCCTTGTAGTACTGTGGAGCATCTTTTGGGTATATGCTCAGAAGTGGTATATCTGGGTCTAGAGGTAGATAGAGTCTCAATTTTCTGAGAAACATACAGGTTGATTTCCAGAGTGGTTGCACTAGTTTCTACTCTCACTGGCAATGTAGGAGTGTTCCCTTTGCTCCTTTAAAGTACTGCACTTTGGTTAAAAAAATAATAACAAATATTTCAGGGCCTTTTGTTATTTCAATGATCAGTTACAAAATGATATGTACCATTACCTTTGAATTCCTGGGACATATGTGAACTGTCAAATTGTGAACAACTATATGAATAAACAACTTCTTATTATATATTATTATCATACATTGACTATTATAATCTACCAAAAAGTCATTTTGAAAATCCTGTAACTTGTAGCTGCCTCTATTTTGTTCTAATGTGCCCCGGGCTTTGCTTGACAGTGTTTTCTGACATATCTGCTCTGTATAAGAATTCATTGCTTAGTCTAGGTTCATTCATCATTTATTCATATTCATGATTATGTATCTTATGTATTCATTTTATCTTAGTTCATACTTGTCATTTTTTTTACTTTAAATGCATCTCTAACATTGCCTGAATCAAAGCAAATGCCTCAATTTATCTTATGTAGACTATATATGCTAATTATGTAATACTAGTCAATACATTTCTTTTATTCTATGTGTTGCCTGAATTAATACCAGTGCATCACCTTAGCTTATACAGACTATTTGGATTAATTATATTATTTAATATCTTACTTTTAATGTAAAATTATTTATAATTGAGGGAAAGGGTAGTCTTTTATCTTGGATTTAAAAACATAAGATGTATTTTCAGTACTTTAATAAAAACTGTTGTCTGCTTCATGAACACATATCCAAAATTTTGAACATGGGATATTTATGAAGAAGCACGTCAATGATTAAGTGATACATTCTTTCTGTATAGAAGTCTCTGTGTGCATCCACTACTATAAAGCCTGCATAGACTGTAAATTTAGGAAGCACAGCAGATAGAAAAGAGACCCCACAGTGCTTCAACCAACTCTGGCTGCTAATTGTGTTCTCTAAGTGGCATATTGGGAGTCTTAGGAAGTTTCTTTGCTACATAGGCAAAAGAAGATGATTGGAACAATAAGATGCAAGATGAGAAAGTGCTGCAACCCCGTGAAGTCTAGTGACAAGAACATTGTGATTGACTGTGTGCAAGGCCACTGTTAAATTGAGCAGAATCAAGACTGACAGAGCACGCTGAGGTTGGCAATCAGTAAGTCACATTTTGTTACATGCACAGGGATCAGAATATAGTTTATAAAACAAATAGTCAAGGGAAAAAAAAGAAGACTGTGGTGGTAAAGAAGAAAAAGTGTTGTTAAAGTATTTTAGATTTGAGTTCACCATCTTTTGAGACAAATAATAATAATAATAACAAGCACAGTGTGAATGCTAATGACAAAAAAAATGTCAATGCAAAAGTTTAACAGCATCTCCAGGTAATACAATGAGAGGAAGGAAAATAAACCCTAATCTACAACTCAAGACTTTGATTAATCAAGGTCAACATAATTTTCCTTCTCTTTCTCTTTCTTGTCTTTCTTCCCTCTCCTTTTCTGTGACAGAGAGTGTTATAATGAGCACTAGCTTCAGACTTAATGTAAAGACAAGGACAACTTTGACCTCCTGGCCAATTTTCTTGGGTTTCTCTGAGTCCTTCCTATTGGAAATTCCATGAATTTCAGTACAGCATAAATTATCCGATGTTCAACAATAGAAATAAAGTAAATAAATATGAAAAGAGATTCATCTAATCTAATACAGAAGAACCTAAAGTTCCTTTATATAAGCCACAATGCTATTGGACAGCCATTTCAGTAACAACATAAAGAAAAATCAATGATACACCATATATGGTATTCAGAAAAACATAAGGGATTAGAGCCAATGAGTATAAGGACCAGATATTTGGTAGTAAGATGGCATTATCCTGATCTTAATAAAACTACAAATCAATATGTCACTATTGTACAAATAAGTTAGTGCTTAGGTTTTCAGCAAAAAAAAAAAAAAAATTAGCAATAAATGTATGCTAACACACCATCATACATTAATGCTTATTCTAGAGATGTAGAACTAGTCCAGTATTCAAAGATCAATCACTGTTATTACCTTGTAAAGAGAGTCCAGGAATACACAGCTCTGGCTCACCAGCAGGATATTGGTCTAGAGCGATGTTCTAGGCCCTGGTTTTGAACATCAGCATCACAAAATAAGACAGAAAAAAGACATGTGAGTTTATGTGTGGAGTCCTAACATCACTTGGGCAAATGAAGGGTAGATGGAAATTCACTGTATTTACTGATGTCAAATATATATCAGATTAATATCTGCTTAATGTATACAAAATGTTCTAAAATTTTCAAGTAAATTGATGGAACTAGAAAATATATACTGAGTTATTAACTCTGGTGCAGAACTGAACGTACCAGGTTCTCTCCTATATATGGATCCTGTCTTAAAACTTTACTTCTCTGTATTTAACTTTGAACACCTATAGAAACCAAGGAACAACAAAAGAATTAACAGGGAAAGATGTCTCAATGAAATGGAGATAGTACAAGATAGAAAATATTAAAGGAAATGAGAAAACACTGGACATGAAGATGAACAAATAGGGCTGGGGTACAAAGATTGGAAGTGACAAAGCAAGAAGAAGCAGTTAATCATAGTGAAGGAACTATGTAAAAGCCACATGGAAACCTAGGCTTTGTCAGTCAATTAAAAGATTAATCAAAAGAATAAGGTTATCTGACTGATCTGTTCTGTGTAGCCAATCTGAGACCCAAAAGAGGAGAAACTGGATTGTAGAGTCAGAGGAGGTTGAGAGACATCCTACTTCCTACCTAATTTCACAAGGGGAACTCCTGATGTTCCTTCTGAGTTCTGCTGGGAGGATATCTGAGTTCTTTGGGTGGGACATCTATATCCAATTGGTGGGACCCTTTGGGTCTCTTCCCTGTCATCCCCAGCTCTATTGGTTGTTCTTGGTGCTTCAGTGTGTCCTTGCCTGTCGGTTTGTGTCAGTAGTTTGTTTTGTTTAATTGCTTGGTTGTTGCTGTGTGTTCCATATTTGGAAGGAAGGATCAAACTTCATCTGCTGGCTTAGTTTTAACTCCTTATAAGAATTTTCAGGAAAAAAAGAGGTTGAATCCAGACAAAAACTGATGAACTGGTGCTGGTGAAGTTAGAGCCCTGCCCGTGGTGATAGGAGCCTAGCAATGCTGCAGAAGCCCTGCCTCATGCCTGGATTTAGCTGAAGCAAGCCTCGGGCTGCCTGATCTGTGCAAACTGCTCTTTTTTTAATATGTTTTTATGTATCTTTTTAAACATATACACTTATATCATTATACCTGAATAAAATAAACTACATGAAGCAGGAAGAACTATAAGACAATCAGGAATTGTATAAATGTTACATTCATAGTGATTTGCCATTTGTATTTGGCTAACTTGAAGCAATCCTCTTTCCTATGTTTTTGGGTCTAAATTTCTGAATGAAAATCAATATCTATCTTATCTCATATCTATTAACCTTAAACATCTATCTTGATCTAAAAACATCTTAACCCCAACCAACTAAGCTTGATTATAAGAATAAACTATCTGGTCTTCAACCATATCAGAGACTTGAGAAGGAATAAAACTTAAATACCCGAGTGAACTGGAAGAGCAGGTTAGCAGCTTCCAAAATGAAAAAAAAAAAAGTGAGAGAGGCAGTTTGCTGCCTGAACATTCGCCCAACACTCTATATCACATTGGAGCATCATATTCGTCCTTTTAGCCCAATATATCTGAAAGCCATATTTGTGAGTCAGCAACTATTCAGGACTTGTTTACCCTGTCTTGGCAGAGTTCATCTGTCAACTCTGGCTGTATCTAAGCTTGCCCATCTATTTTAGGCAGAGTTCTGTCTGTGGCAGAAATGAGGACATTTTTTTTTCTGTGGCTTGTTTACCACATTTGAAGCCAACTCCATAAGGAGGTTCTTTGATGCTCATTTTCTTCTTTGAAGAGGCTGGGTGTTGCCAGGAGTTAACTTGTCTTGTTGTCAAAGAATCTTTATAATAAGAAAAACATCTTTAAATGCCATATTCTGTATGTCTCTGAGGCTTTTAAAGACCTTATTTAACTATCATACCTTGCATATTTGTAGTATCATATCTACCTGTTAGAACTAGGATATGTATTTCTGTGATAAAATTAGACTATTATTTGACATGACCATGATTTGCATCAATATACAAAATTTTATACCAATGAATTTAAAATAAACTTACATGTGAGTAACAAATAAGGCCTTGAGTTGAGGAGTAGATTCAATAATATACCTTTTGTTTTATCTTCCCTCTATATTTCTATATCTTCCTTTCTTTCTTTTCAGCTCCTATCTCCTTACCTAAATAAGAAAGATAAAGGAGAAGAGAGATGTCCCTGAGTCCAACCTAGTTTTCTCTCTGTATAAAACCAATAATAACTTATAACCAACTGCCGATGAAAATAAACATATGTAGGCCAAGAGAGCAAACAGAATCCTACCCACTGCTCCTTAAGGAAATGGGACGTCTTTATATTAAGGTTTCTTCATGCTGATTTAGGCCGAATAATACCTTCAAAGAGGCCCAGAAAAAATTGGGGGAAATAGTTAAGCAAGCCAGGGATAGCGTTTGTGATTCATTTTCTATATGTTGAGAAATTCACTGGTGTGGATCCCCAAGATAGGTTTCAGGTTTTGGCCTTCAAAATGAAACCTCCAAATTTAGATGATTACAAACCAAGGCCCTGGTAGAGTGATAGAATTCCCTGCCAACGCACCAAATGTTATGAGGTCCATTTAAAACCAACATAATTCAAACACCAGGGCAATGGAGGTGACAAAATTTTTATTGTAATCAAGCCAATTCTCTTCAACCAGTACAGCAGTGCACACTGAGGAGCTGAGCTGTGGCCCTGAAGGAACATCGTATAGCTTATTTAAAAGATGAAATAATAAAGCCAGGGTGGGCAGGGAGTTCTGTCACTCTACCAGGGCCCACCCCTTTTTAAAAAATGGTTCTCATTGGCCTGAAGATTACTATTTTTATCTTGACTGGCAGGCTATGACTCTCAGGGATCCTGATCCTCCTGTCTCTACCTCCCCAGCATTAAGACTACATCTGGACCTCAACAGGAACTTTTCCAACTGAACTATTATATTTCCATCCTTTGTGTGGTGAAGAATATGAACCATATGTCATATTTACCTGAACTTTTAACTTTCACTAGGCAAGGGACTTGCGCTGTGTGTGTCCCCAAGTCCCGGGATATACACTAAGCTCCTTTAGCTAGCTCCATGGGAGAAGCTTCTGCACAGTAGTGCTGGTGGTGGGAGTAGCCAAGCCAGCTGCTCATCCCAGCATTTGATTCCTAGAAAACCTCACTTCATTTTTGGCCATGGGAGGCATGGCACAGCAGCTTTTTTCTCTGATAGCTCTCCTCAAAGACTGCACCTTTGAATTAAATCTTGTCTTTGTCTTCAGTAACCTGGAGTGGTTTGTGGATTATGAATTCCCAGACTAGTTGATAATCACTTTTTTTAAAAAAGGCAAATCTGGACCATCTGTGTTAGGTACTGCTCTTGAGAAGATGTAGTTACGGATGATCAACGTCCTTACATTGTGTAGCTTTGTCTGAAGGTCTAACCCTTAGAATGTTGACTTGACATTCATGCCATGTTCATCAATTCAATGTGTAAATTATTTTCAGATTTTCTATGGTTTTGTCTTCTACCAATTGCATAAGTCTGAAGGGTTGTGGTTAAGTAGCTCTCTCAGAGCTACTATATTTCTCTTATATTTATGATGGTTTTCTAATTTGATGTCTTTTTTGGTGTAAATGATTTATACTGTTTCTTTACATCAATGAAGATTAACATTTGCGTTTGAAAAAAATATGTAAAGAAGATGCACTATATGATGCTATTCCTCAAATTTTGCTCTTTTTTTTTAACTTCCAGTGCTAGGTGTGATGTTTCCATATAAACTGTTGATCAGAGGAGTCCCATTGAGTTCTTTTTCAGAGAGGCCCCAGAGGCATTCAAAGCAATACAGGTTATTGCCGCTCCTTTGGTCGGTTATTGCAACTAAATGATAAAGCCCTCTTGTTAAATACAGAAAACACCATGGTTGAAAGATATAGAGAAACCAGGCTGGAACTGAACTGTAAGGTTCTTCCCTGCTGGGTAACTTTCATAGATCCGGAAGGTGCTATGCTGGCTCCTAGAGCAGAAAGACATCAGCAATTAACCAACGTTTACAATGTAAATTTGCCGGGCAAGATGTGCTCATGTGCCAATACTGGAATGGCTCATGTAGGAGTAGACAACTACTCTTTGATTGGATTTAAGATCAACTTCACCAGAGAAATATGTGGATGGTACCCTGAAACTGGTTAAAAAACTGTAACTGGCAAACATGGGCCTTAAAAACAGAAAGAAATATTTTTCTTTAGCTGAATAATACTGCACTACAGCATAAATATTATTTTTATAATTGTAGACAAATAGCACTCTTGTTCTTAATCATAAAAGTCTTTCTTGTGCATGAAGGACGGAGAATATAGATGCAAATAGCTTCCTAAGATGTTTAGATAAAAATATTAGAGTGTTCAATGCTAAAAGGACAATATAGAATATTATTAAAAGTTCAGGGAACATTGCAAAAGAAGTGAAAAGGACATTGGAGTTAGACATAATAAGGGCTCTAAAATAGTAATTTAGGGGCATGACACAATCATCCCAATTATGATCTAATATCAGTCATAATTGTTCACACTGGTACTTTTGAAGTTGGACTTCATGTGCAAGACTGGACCTCTCAATAGCCAATTATAGATGAGGGAAGGGCTAATGAGGCCCCACTTCTTCTCATTGAACTGTGCACCAAAGATAGATTCCCAGTGTGGGAGGCAGTCATTAATTACAGCTCCGTGCCAAAATGTGAACCAACCAGGCACCAGTCTGCAGACACACAGTGGGTTTTAGCTAAATTCTGTGGGTCAGTAAACTAAAAGGAAAGGGGACCTGTAATGTGCTGCATGTGTTTCAGAGTGTCAGAGAGCAATTGAAATAGTATGGTAAACAATGCCCAGTATATTTATGAAATTGTCCAAGAAAAATTTTAATGCGTAAAATATTCTTAAATAAAGTGGTTATAAACAAATGAATTGAGTTTAAGTATTTAAAGTTAACATGAATGGTATGGAATACTATTATGTTAAGAGAAACTTGTCACACGAAGGGAAATATTGCCAAATCTCACTTACATGTGAAGTCTAACACTGATGTCAAAGAAGTCGACTAGAGTCAATTACTAGTCTAGTTTTATCACAATAATATACACACTCGATGTAATAGGTATGATTCTAGAGGCAGATAAGTCAAAATATTTGATAAGGACTCCAGAAACCTCAGAGTCCTACAAAATATGACATTTAAGGATGTTTTTGTTGTTTTAAGGATTCTTTGACAATAAGAAAGGTTAACTCCTGGGAGCACCAAGCCAACTCAAAGAAGATTATGAGCATCAAAGAACCTCCTTATGGAGATGGTTTCAAATGTGGAAAACTTGCCACTTGACAAAGTCTCCTCATTTCAGTCACTGGGAGACTTCTGCCTAAAAATAGGCAAGCTTGGATGTAGGCAGAGTCGATGAACAAATTCTGCCAAGACATGGTGAGCAAGTCCTCAATAGTTCCTGCCTTACAAATATGGCTGTCAGATATACTGGGCCAGAAGGCTCCAAGTTTATAGAGAGTGTTAGGTGACTGCTGAGGCATCAAACAGTCTCTGTCATCTTTTCATTTGGAAAGCTACTAACTTGCACTCCCTGTCTACTCAGGTAATTACTTTTGTTCCTTCTCAACTTTCTGATGGGGTTGAAGACTAAATAGTTTTATAATTAAGCTTCTGTGTTTAGGGTTAAGATGTGTTTAGGTCTAGATAGCTGTTTTAAATTGATAGAGATGAGATAGGATATATATTGATTTACATTCAGAATTTAGATGTACTAAATAGAAAATGTTTTCTTCAAGGCTGACAAATACAAATAGAGAAAACACTATGAATATAACATTTATATAATTCCTGATTGTTTCATAGCTCTTATTGCTGTAGGTAGTTTATTTTATATGTGTGTAATAATATAACTGTATATGTGAAAAAACCTTAACACCTGCCCCCCAAAAAAGAAATAAAGTTAGGAAAAGGAACAAATCCCAAGCAGACAGAAGCAATAATTGAACAAACCTTTATTCTGTGCTGTGCCTTGCTCAGGGCACAAAAATAGGTTTTGTGTACACAAAATCCCAAAATAGGTAAATGCCTATATGCTTGTCATTGATTAAATTCTTGCTAAAAATACCTTTAGAATAAAAAAGTACAGTTTCAATGTATTGTTAGTAGGTAGTTTACATTACATTTAAGGCTTTATAATATATGCAGTTAATATAGGGCAAACTGCATATTTAACAAAATTTCTAGCTGACGAGTTTCTTCAATTATGTTAAATCATAATTAAACCTGATAACTTTCACCATGGTGGGAGCCTTAGCTTTGAGTATCTCTTTGCACAAAAGCATGAAAAACTAACAAAGCATAAAATTGTTCATGTTAAAAATCAATTTACTGTACAGAGAATCAAAATAAATAGTAGGGCTAAGGTGTGGTTCTGTTGGTATACTGCTTACATACCATGTGTTAGGCCCTTGCATCATGCCCCACATTAAGAAAACAAAGAAATGCAGGGGCATTGAAGAGAATGCAGAAGCCTAGGCCATGAAATTTACTCAAAGTTCCTATTTAAGGATACACATCAACCTTTTGAAATGAAAATATGAATTATTAGAACATAAAAACTAGGAATGATTGTGTGTACTCTAAAGCTATAATATATAATTCTAAAAGGAAACAGTGTTAGTCATAGGTTACACACCTACAGCACATATTTGTGTTTAACATTAAGTGTGCAGCTGCGATCATTCACTGTGGCAGACCTGACGTGTCCCTTCTTCCTTCTTTATCTGATGGAACTGAAACAGAAAAGATCCAAGAAAAATTCCTTAAGGTATTCAGCTGCGGAGATCTGGAAAAATCTATAAACCGCAGTCCATACACTCTTGGTATTTAAATACTTCAGATTAAAATTTCAAGATAATTGATTCACTTCAGAGAGCACACGAGGAGATGAAATTGAGATGAAATCACAGTAGCTCTTTCTGTTTTCCTTCCTCTCTCATTCTTCACACAAAACACTTTTCCACTTCTCCATCAATTCCTCTCTCCCAAATATTTATATATACTTTTTATTTTTCACATGTCAAAATATTAGAATTATATGTGTAGACACAACTTAAAACATCAGCCAAAAGATGATATTTTTGCTTGTATCTGTATGGTTATATTTGGATAAAGGCAAGCAGAACAATAGTAGAGAAATTAAAAGAGCATAAGGAAAAAGATGACTATTACTATAACAACTCGATTAATACCAAAAAAATATTAAAAATACTTAAGAAGCATTACAGTAACTACAGTTATTTCAAGACTTATCACTTAACTGTATCATTGAAAGAATCTTGCTAACTTGCCAGTTATTGATCTAATGTGTGCTGACCGCTACACAATAAAGTTGTCTTAGCGACTCCAGAAAAAGCAGACACAGCCTAGTTTTTTTGACATTCAGTACTGATAAAGAAAAAGACATCTGGGCTTCTAATTCCATTCAATGGCTTCTAGTTTCTTTTTCCTTTTCTTTTCCTTTTTCTTTCTTTTTTTGTTTTGGTGTATTACTTTATAATGTGTTACCAATTGTAGCCCCCTCCCATGTCTCCTCCTTTTCCCATCCTTTCTCCTTCAATCACCCTCCTTTCCTCTCTTAGTCATAGAAAGGAAGAGCCCAATTCTCCTAACATCTGACCTGAGCCTATCAAATCTCATTTGTACTTCCTGTATCTTCTTCCTCTGTGGCCTGGCAAGGCAGCCCTACCAGGGGGAAGTGATCAACTTGTAGCATCCAGAGTCCGTGTCAGAAGTAGTCCCTGCTCTCCATATTACTGGGACCCATAAGGAGACTATTCTGCCTATCTACTGCATTTGAGCAGAGGGTCTAGGACCTCACCATGCATGGTTCTTGGTTGATGCATTAGTCTCTGCAGAACCCGCCCCATCCTCTGGGATTTGTTGGCTACCTTGGTCTCCTGGAGGAGCTCTGGTCCCCTTTGGGTCCTTCTATCCCCAAACTTCCATATGACTCTCTGTGCTCCATCCAGAAGTTTGGCTGAGGATCTTAGCAGCTGCTTTGACGCCCTGCTGGGTGGAGTCTTTCAGAGGACTTTCATCGTAGGCTCCCTTCCTGTTCCTTCTTTTCTTTTTTTTTAAATATATTTTATTAATTTATTCATATTACATTTCAATGGTTATCCCATTCATGTATCCTCCCATTACTCCCTCCCTCCCATTTTCCCCTTACTCTGCTCCCCTATGGCTGTGACTCAGGGGGACCTCCTCCCCCTGTATATGCTCATAGGGTATCAAGTCTCTTCTTGGTAGCCTGCTACCCTTCCTCTGAGTGCCACCAGGTCTCCCCATCCAGGGGACGTGGTCAAATATGGGGCACCAGAGTTCGTGTGAAAGTCAGACCCCACTCTCCACTCAACAGTGGAGAATGTCCTGTCGATTGGCTAAATCTGGGTAGTGGCCAAAGTTTACTGCATGTATTGTCCTTGGCTGGGGCCATAGTTTGAGCAGAACCCCTGGGCCCAGATTTGCCATCATAATATTCCATCATAAAAACTGTTCCTTCTTTTCAACTGCTTCTGGTATCTATTCAATTTGTCCATCTGAATGAGAATAAAGCATTCTCCCTAAAGCTCTCTTTGTTATTTAGGATCTTTAGGCATTGTATGGTATGGTATTTATCCCATACTATGTGCCTAATATCCACTTATAGCTCTCTGACTGGTGGTAGGATAAAGCCCAGGTTCTCTGTTCTGCTGTTGTATCTTGAAGGGCCACTTTACCCCTTTTTGTAATCATACCCTTCAAATTGAGACATAATATTCAGAGGAAAGATAGCTATAACTCAGGACATTCTAGAGGGGAGGTTCATTTTAAGTCAGGCAGGAAATAGACCACATAGCTCAGAAGTCTCTGGAATTAGCAGATTTATAAATCTCTGCTTTAAGGTTATTTTATCACTAACTTCCTGGCAGGAAAGAAATTTCCTAGCCCATGGAAATGTCTGCCAATCAGGCAAATGTCTCCATGATGGCTGCCAGTGAGGTAACCATGCTCGCATAAGTTGTAGGATTTCCTTATATTCCTATAAGTAACTCTGATAAACTCATTAGTTCACCATGTTTGAGCTGGATTACACTGCTACTTTTCTTTACCCTTTGATTCCCAATCTAGGATGAGTAGATATGTGTATACGTCTTCGCCAAAGAGTGTCACACAATAACCTCTCAAAACCTGGAAAGATAGCAGTACAAAGATGGCATAACCATTGAGATGTAACAAGAATAAATTAATAAAAAAATTTTAAAAAGTGAGATTCCCTACTTCTCACATCAATACCCTCTTTTTTGAGATTCCTCAGTGTGTATTGGTCAAAATGGATCTCCTGACCCTACTAGAACATCTTTGTCTGTAAGCTGCAATGGGAAGACCCTAGTGTTTTGTGTACTTGATTTTTAACATTATTTTCTATTTGATAAGGATAGTGATTCTCTAGTTCATAATAGAAATTTGAGAATAAACTATATTATATTGTTCAAAGTAAAATTATGTTTTTTCTTGATATTAGGCTTATTTAGAATTGACAAGGCATTAATGTTATTATTGTGCCTTTACCTCAATATTTATAGATATTTGGAGAACTTTCTTATTTTCATGATTTTGTACCCATGCATTATATAACTATATCTTATCAATGGACACATTGATCACTCATATGAGAGTATAAATGTCAAAGGACAGCTATATCCACCTAATTAAAATTGACTTGAAAACCTAATTGATTTTCTTATGTAGTAAGTAGTCGGTATGTGATTTCTTGTACATGACTGGTGTGACTATAAATGTTAGGTCTGTGGAAAGAATTTGGCTTATTTGAAGATGGAGATTGTCTACCAAAGAAGTAAATCTGATCTGGGTGTAAAAGATGAGCAGAAATAAGGCAGATGCACCTGCAATGGTAGTGACTTCTGGCAGGACAAATAGTCTGTGTAAAAAACATGAAGAATATGAAAGCCTGACAGATAAAATAGAACTAAAGTATTGTCTTGAGTGATGGGAGCAAGACGTCAGAGCTTGAGTTTTTACTTATTCCTTTGAACATTGAAAAATCATATTAAAACTGAAGAATCCCAAGAAGGCAGTAGTGATATCATTATCTAACTTTTGAAGTTATAACTGTGTTTACATTGTAGAAAATTGGTTGAGGTGCAGGAAGAAGATCTGTGCAATACTCTAAATGAGAAACTTTGATTGCTTAGATGAAGTAGTGATCACAATTGAGTTGTTTACTGCATGGATGCATCTGGAGCTATTAAAGAGAAAAAAGGGTATTCAAGTTTGAAACGTGGTTGTGTCGATAATAGTGGTGTCACTCAAATGGGAATACTCAAAAGGAATTAAGCTTCAAAAACCACAAACAAACAAACAAATGGTAATGTCAGTTTTTAGCTTACACATGGGCAGAACTTTCTGGACACTGTCCTCAAAGGTACAGTACCTGGACATTCCTGCCGAAGGGATATCTATGATGGTATGACACATTTTGTAGTTATAATTTAATAAGATTTCCACAAATAGGTATTAGAAACAACTGTGGCTCATTGTAGAGGAAGATTATGTCTACTGGAAGGATCTTATTAGCTCAAGGATTCTCTAAAGTGACATAACTAGAGTAAAAATAACTTTTTAAACAGCAATGATAAAAAGATGTTTAAGGGATTCCAGTATGGTGACAGTGCTGATAACCTCCTGATCTGTTCCTTGTACATTTGAGACTCCTATACTAAAGGACATATGACATCATTTCTGCATGGCATTGATGCTAAATTTGCTTCTGTTACTTCTGTTCCCGGAAGTACTGAAAATGAGATGATACTGTGATGCCTTCTGCTAACTCAAAAAGGAATCCTTTACTATTTGTTGTTATTTGTGTTTTGGGTAAGTAATTTAAATCCCTAGGTGTGTGCAACTGATTACCCACCTAAAATTTATGCTGGTATAGTACCAAACAACTTTATAGCTTGTCTAAGTCCAAATCAGTGATTTTTAGTGAGAATTCTTTACCCATGGAAATGAGTTTCTAATAGTAAGTAACCAATGTTTCAACAAATAAGCCTTATAGGTATTATACTAATTATATGAGAGATTGTAAGTAACTTTGAAGAAAATAGGAAAAGAAAATGAGAATAATATAATACTACTTAGAAGTTAGTGCATTTAATGACTCTTGTATGTCAGATATTGTACCAGGAAGGAAGACATAGTTGAGACACTCTCCAGCTATTGTCCCAAAATAACTACACAGAATTTGTTGACTAACTTAATGTACCGAGCACTCATTTTCCTGATTTCCTTAATGTTCATGTATAATTTTTAAAGGGAGGTTGATGTAAAACAGTTTCTTTATTGAGCTTTCTATGCTAAATACTCTGTTAAAATATTGTTTACTCTTAAAAGAGACTGGAGGATATAAAGACTCTAACCTTAAATAAGATGGTAAATTACCATTTTCTGGAAGATGGACAAATAAGCATCGTGCTGAAATGTTGCCTCATATATCTCATATGTCGAAGTTCTAGTTCTCTAAGATACCATGTTGTAGAAATGGGCTTTACAAATCTTATAATGGTCATAAATGCCTAGACCCATTCAATAAAACTAGTCCTTTGTATGAAGTAAAAATAGGATGTAGAGGATGTAGAGAATCAAGTGGAAAAGGAGTCTGACAATGATGACAACAACATATGTTTATGTATAGTGTGTGTGTGTGTGTGTGTGTGTGTGTGTGTGTGTGTGTGGGTGGGTGGGTGTGGGTGTGGGTGTGTGTGTTTGTGAGACAGCCACAAGCATAGAAGAAAAGTATTACCAGTAACTGATCAAATTGGGAACTTAACATTATGTATTTTTCAGACATAGACTACCTGTAATTTAAACGCTTCAAAATGTCATAATTTGCTATGACATCCCTATCACACTAACACACTGATACATTATGTACTTGGTCCAATTTAATTCTGTTGATAGTCTCAAGATCTGAAAAGCCATGATTCTACTCAAGCTTTTATTGAACAGTAGAGGAGAAGCAAAATCCTAAGCTATATTATATAACATACAATAGTATGACAATGTCCGAATGCTTTCTATTGCATATAGAGAATACAAATGACTTGTTGTCTTAGGAATTGTCTCACTATGACAAAACACTATGACCAAAAAGCAAGTTGGAGGAGAAAAAGGGTACTTGGCTTAGACTTCCATATTGTTGTTCATTATTGAAGGAGGTCAGGCCAGAACTGATGTAGAAGCCATGGATGGGTGCAACTTACCAGCTTGGTTCCCCTGGATTATTCCACATGTTTTTTTTAGAGAATCTAGGACTATCAGCCCAGGGGATGACATGAACCAAAATGGGGTGGGATATCCCCTATCAATCACTAATTGAGAAAATCCTTACAGTTGCATCTCATTGGAGGCTTTTCCTCAGCTCTGTCTCTTTCCTCCCTGCTGCCTCTCCTTTGGTCAATTTGGCACAAAAACCAGTATTGAAGAAAGTGTTCGGGTATAAGAGAATAAATAAGTGCCTATTTTTCTGAATTTCAATGTAACAATGAATCATGTTCACTATTGCCTATGAGCCAATTATTTACTGAAGAGAAATTTTACTAATGGCATTTAGGAAGAGGTTGTTTATTTAAACATAGGCTCACTATTAAATACATAAAGACTTGTTAATACAACGAGTAAGTGGTTTAACTATTATGAACACATTAAAATATCACAATCCTTTCTGTGTTCATGTATTAATTTTCAAGGAAAGGTATTTGTATCTGCCCTTTGAATTGTCAGGCATTTATTTTCTATATTCCATAAAGTAGTGAGGATAAAATTTAGTATTACCAACTCATGTTCTGTAACAGTGTATTAGAACTAATGAACAAATATTTTTTTTTTTTTACTTTTGCAAACAACTTAAGTACATATTTGAAAATTTTTGTATAATTTCTTTAAAATAAGGAATTTAGTAAAAACTAGTGGGAGCTGGAGGGTTGGTTCAATGTTTAAGAGCACTGGCTGTTCCGTCAGCGTACTTGTATTCAGTTCTGAGCACCTGCAGGGTTGTTCACAATTGTTTGTAACTCCAATCCTAAAGACATTATTCCTTGATATGTGGTGTTTACACACTGGAAGTAAAAATGCCTATCCCTCATTATCAATATCTCCTTTATTTTATTTTAGGATAATTGTTTTCAATATATTAACGTAAACAAAATACAGTGTACTATAAAAGAAATTTAATGTATATATTGTTTTATTGAAATATGATAACTCTGAGATATCCAGTGTTGACCAAACACATAAGAATATTTATGATAACGTATTTGTGGTATATGTGTAATGAAAGTGAGGACCAAAATAAAACAAAGAAGTTTTAACAGAATTAGAAATATCACGTGATAATATCTAAATTTTCTTTTATAATATTTGAGAAAACTAATTTTTATCAGAATAAGCGTAAGCTTATTTCTTTATGTCAGCACTGAGAGGATTTGCTGTCATATTAGTAATTTCAATTCTTTAATTGTATTATGTGACAATGGACAATAGTGTGAACAAATATACGAATAGTTATAGTGCTTTGATTACAGTCTGTAGAACTCAATTAGATTTGACAAAAGTGACTAAATTAGACAATCAAGTATTTTTGAGCTGAATATTTGGTGAGGAAATTGAAGGACAACTGCATAGAATTTTGAGAAAATGAAAAAAAAAATAGCTAAAATTCAAGCCTCTACCAACATTTACAAGTTAGTATAAGCAGCAAAGCCCTACAGTTGTACAAGGAATTTACAACCATCTATCAATAAATTCCTTTCATGTTTGTGTACATACTCTGATAGAAAAGACACACCATGGATTCTTCCCGAAATCTTTTTAGTGATCCCACCAAGTAACGTGATGCTCCAGTGTCATAGAGAGATTTTGGTGACTCTGCAGGCAGCAAACTGTCATTTTCTCATTTTGGAAGCTGCTAACTGGAACTTCCTGTCTATTGAGCTAATTAATTGTACTCCTTCTCAAGTCTCTGATGAGATTGAGGACCAGACAGTTTAGTTTTGAAATTAGGCTTAGTTGTTTAGGAGTTAAGATAACTTTAGGTCTAGATAGATATCTTAAGTTGATAAAGATATGATAGTCATAGCTTTACATTCATAATTTTAGGCACACCAATATAGGAAGGTTACCAAATACAAATAGCCAAAACAATTTGAATGTAACATCTATATACTTCCTCATTGTTTTGTGGTTCTTCTTCATGTAGGTTGTTTATTGTATATGTGTGTAATAATAGAAATGTATATGTAAGAAAAGAATGATAATCATAAAAAAAAGAGATGTCTTAGAATGTACTGCTTTTGTGAACAAAGGCAGTTGGACAAGTTCTGTGTAACTGTGCTAAGAGAAATGTTTCTTCAACTTTTCTAAGAAAAGAAAATGAAGATTTAAAGAAAGCACATTACACACAGAGAGAGACACACACACACACACACACACACACACACACACACACACACACAAACATAAAAACAAACAAACAATAAAAAAAACAAAACAGGATTTCCGGATATGGACTCTGAAAGGTGGCAAAGAAAAAGTCTGAAGACAATTATTTGGAGGCAACTAGACAAAAACAATATCAGAAAGAAAATAAAATCTCAAGAAGCTCATCTAATTATAAAACAGTTCAAGAAATGGACCTTAGAAGAATTTCATCTGAAGGAATAGAGAGATGCCTCAGGAGTTAGGAAAACTCACTGACTGCCCTTCCAAGAGACCTGGGTTGAATTCCCAACACTCTCATGGAGGCTCACAACCATATGTATCTCCACTTCTAGGAAATCCAATGATGTTTCTGGCTTCCACACACACTGTGCATACACATGGTACACAGAAGAATATGAAATTAAAAAATAACTTCATGCAAAATCTGATTACTTGGGGATGAACTAGCGAGTTTTTGTGGGCACAGGAGAAATATCAAGTGATAGTAGGTTTTAAAAGCAACATTATATTTTAAGAAATAATGCTCTCTAAAGTGTGGTTAGTTCACCAAAAACAATGAGGAGAAAGAATTAACCACTGGACAGTTAGGCATTTCCTGAGGTCTACCTGTGTGTAGTATTTTCTTACATTGTTACCACCAAACTCAACTACCAATCTCTGGCAATTCTTCTGTCTTTGTAGTTTTGTCTTTTCCAAATTGGCATATATTTGTAACTAAATAGTATATCTCCTTCCCACTAAAAAAATATTTTAGTTTTCTCCATGTATTATTTAACTTGGTGGCCCACTTATTTGCTCATTGGATTATATAATATTGAATCTAGATGGCATGCTTCTGTGCTCACATTTTGAAGGATACCTGAGTGCTGCCAAATTTTAGCAATTGGGAAAAATTGCCACAGGTATTTTCTGTGAAGGTATTTAAGCTATTTGTGAAAATACCAAAGAATGTGGTTGTTTAACTGACCCATGAGACTATACTGAACTTCCTGAGAAATTGCCAAACTGCTGTCCAAAAGTGACTGCCATTTTGCATAGTCAGGAGCAAGAAAAAATTACACTTATTTTATATACTCTCACAGTTTGTTTTTTGTTTTATTTTAATTTTACTGTTCTAATAGATGTGCTTGTTGTGTTTCGATGACCTCTTTTTTTTATTTATTTATTGAATAATTTATCCTGATTACATCCCGATGGCTATTCTACTCTCTTACTTGTACCTTCCCAACCCCCACCTACCTCCTTTGCTCTTTCAGCCTGTTCCCTTCCCCTAGACCTCTGAAAGAAGGAGGCTTCCTCCCCCACCATATGATCACAGTCTATCAGGTCAAGGCTGAGTATTTCTTTTCCTTTCTCTCTTTCTTTGGACAAGGTGAAAACTTTTTTTTTTTTTTATTAATTTATTCTTGTTACATCTCAATGTTTATCCCATCCCTTGTATCCTCCCATTCCTCCCCCCCCCATTTTCCCATTATTCCCCTCCCCTATGACTGTTCCTGAGGGGGATTACGTCCCCCTATATATTCTCATAGGGTATCAAGTCTCTTCTTGGCTACTTGCTGTCCTTCCTCTGAGTGCCACCAGGTCTCCCCCTCCAGGGGACATGGTCAAATGTGAGGCACCAGAGTATGTGAGAAAGTCGTATCACACTCTCCACTCAACTGTGGAGAATATTCTGACCATTGGCTAGATCTGGGAAGGGGTTTAAAGTTTACCTCCTGTATTGTCCTTGGCTGGTGCCTTAGTTTGAGCGGGACCCCTGGGCCCAAATCTGCCTATCATTTATTGTCCTTTTAAATGTACAAAAAAAAAGTAATAATAATTTAACTAGTACCATAAAATCACAGAAGAAAATTTGGCAAAAAGGACTAAAATTGTTGATATCTGGAAAAACATAACTAATTGAAGGCAGCCAAGAAAAAGATGGGACAAACACGTGCAAAATGGAGTTGCCACAGAGCAGTTTCCCAGCATTCCTCGGTAGTCTGCTGCCACTATTTTGTTTCACACATTAGTTTCAAGCTCAACACTATTGATTTTTCTTCTCCTGTGGCAGCCTGCACAGCACACTCTGGTACTATGAGAGCTGGTCCTCAGGGAAGAGGGTCCTGGTCACTTCCACCTGGATTTCTCCAAGTCATGCCTCCAAAGTGTTCAGTGTCTCCATAATAGGGACTCACCGTCAAGGTCTGAGAGGCACCCAAGGGCAATAGCAATTGCATTATCTCTTTTGTGGGGAGTGGCTCTTGGACCTCTCTGAACAACACCATGAAAAGAGTTTCCCCAAGCTTTGCACTGGGGATTTTGTTAGGGAGTCCATGACATTACTACCTCAATTGTCATAATTTTATATAAAATATAAATGTGTATTTTAACTAAAATTAAAACAATATACTTTTCTATGGGTTTTCCAATCATCTTCAGTCTTCTTCATAACTTTATCATTCCTTCCTTCTGCATTTCCCTTTGACTACCTCCCTTTACTGCCCCTCTCTCTTGTTTTCCTTCCTAATTTCACAGCACCTGTTATCTAACTGCCTGTCTAGAAATCTCTCCATTCCATTTTATTTTATTTACTGCTGGTGATGCACTCCCATCTAAAGATTTAGGACCATGGTCCACAAACAAGATTGAAATATGTGCTATTTGTCTTTATGGGCCTGTGTTATCTCATTCAGCATATTTTTCCAGTTCTGTCTTTGTACCTACAAATTTCATGATTTCACTTTTCTTTGATAGTTGAATGGAACTTGATTTGTATTTATGCTATATTTTCATTATCCATTCATTAATTAAAGAACATGTGGGCTGTTTCCAGTTATTAAGTATTGTGAACAATGAAGCAAAATACATGGCAGTGTAAGTACATAAGGAATTGAATGTTGAGTCCTTGGGCATATGACATAGTAGAGCCATGAAGATCTACTTTTATCTTTTTGTGAATTCTCCACACTTATTTCCAGAGTATCTGTACGTATTTGCAATATCATCAATAGTTAATGAGGACTCCCCTTTCCCTGCAAATCAATGCAGCTCTAACTGTTCCTCCAAGAAGCTTCTTCTACAGCAGAAAGAGGCTACTACAAACATCTAGGCCTGCTTTTTGTTTGAGAGGTCATAGAACATAGAGAAGATACTACTATGATCCCTTTTAAATCCAGGGAAATTGCCAACTGTTTTCTAAATATCTGTTGTAGTTTGGCTTTTATTGCTGTGAAAAGAAACCATGACCAGTCAATTCTTATAGAGGAAAACTCTTATAATTGGGGCATTTTCAGTTTAAAAATCTTTAGTCCATCATCAATATGGTGGGAAGCATGGCAGTGTACATGCAGACATGGGGCTGAAGAATGGGCTGGGATTTCTCTATCTTAATCCAAAGGTAGCAGAAGAGATCTGCGTTTGACACTGCACTGATGTTGAACATAGGAGACCTAAAAACTCACCCACACAGTGATACACTTCCTCCACCAGGACCACACCTCCTAATAGTGGCACACCTTATAGGCCAAGCATTCACACACGTAAGTCTGTGGGGGGGCATAGGTTTTCAAACTGCCACATTACCTATACTTATTTCCACAGAATGTCTAGTTTAAACTCTTCATCAAAGAAGTTTCTCTTTAGAGAAAGCGCAGAGGAGCTCATCATATAAATACACAACTAGTCAAAATGCGTAGAATAAGTGGCATGCCAGTACCCAGACCGTGCTCCAAATAATGCTTCTTCAATATAAATCCATTACCCAAGGCTCAGAAAACATTACATAAGAAGATGTGAAAAGATTGTAAAAGACAAAGGATGAGAATACTTGTGATTAGTATGTATCTGCTGTATACATAAGGTGCACTCATGCAATCTTAACATACGGTCACCTGAACAAGACTTGCATAATGACAAGATCAACTGACAATTCAGCATGGATGTGACAACATCTCACAAAGCATCACCCCTAGATAAACAGCCACAGGCAATTTATGGATACTAAGATGGGGTGAATCAGTTTTCTCTTGATATATTATCTAATATCAGGTAGTCAGTACTAAACACATACAAATATGATCAAATTAATTGGAGAAATGGAGTCACACATACAGACACACACACACACATACATATGTGTATGAAAGAAAGGAAGAAGAGATTAAAATTTTAAGAGGGAGAAAGTGAGTAAATAAGCAGCATGGGAATAGAGAAAGTATGGTTTAGAAAGAATATTAATACAGTCCTCAATATTAAAAACTCAAAAAATGATATTTGAGTTAAACAGAATCTAATATGGCAACATTCATGTGATATATAATCTTATTTCCTATTGTCTCCTATAATGATGTAAATACTTCTTAATAAATATATTAGATGAAAATACTGGCATCACTTAGAAAATACACAGAAATATATTCATAAAAGGGCCTGAGGTTCCTTTAAGATCTCATCATGAAAACTCAGAAACCTGTGATGTTCATCCACTTCGTTACTTTGTTTTAGAGTACAATATTACTTTTTTTAAATTACAGATTGATTTCCAGAGATCCTTGGTGAAGGACCAGTAACAACTTCTTTATCAATATGCCAAGCTTAGCTTCTTTGAGGTGAGTGACAAGTAATTTTCCATTCCTCATCATAAAACATGATGATTGAATAATTTTTAACATCATAGGGAATATAAGAAACATGAGAATTACCAATAAGTTATTGGTATGCCTGGAGGCATTGCCTATATCAAGGCTTACTATCTTTAAGACCATGAAAATAGATGGTTGCAACTGAAACCACCTCAATTTTATAGTGTTTATCAGGCCAAATCAAGACTGTATGGCAAAATGCTGGCTGCTATAACATGAATTATTATGGAAGACTACCACAAGTACAGTTCAGCTACTTCTCAGTCTTTGCACCCACCTGCCATTCTGTACTTTGATTCCATCTGAACCTTACAGCAGTCAGATTCACTATGGTCGATGCCTGGATTGGAGATGGAGTGTAATAGGCATCTCCCTCTGCAGTGTTACTGTCTTTGACTTTTAAAAAGTCACCATCCCCACATCTCCATTTCCCAAAGAAGGGCTGTAGAAATTGAATTCTAGCCAGAGATGATCTACAGATCTCTCTCTCTCTCTCTCTCTCTCTCTCTCTCTCTCTCTCTCTCTCTCTCTCTCTCTCTCTCTCTCTTCCTCCCTCCTTCCCTCCCTTCCTGTGGATCACATTCTTAAACAAATTCTAAACATCTTCTAAGAGCAGCTTATCCAAAACTGTTATTCATGCAAATTTCATAGCATATGTTGTCAGGGCTGGTTAATAACAAATATGTCTGCTTAAGGAAGCTGTCATCAATCCCCTAGCAAACCTTTATGAGACCAGAAGCAAATATCTCATACTATTTCTTCATTTTTTACTTATGCCTCATGACCTAAGTCACAAATTTCACAGAACATGTTGTGAAAGAAAGAAAGCAGGTTTGTTTACATTTTTTCCTGAGCTTCTGGAAGACTCATTTTATATTCGATAACAAATGTTAAGGTATTTGATGACTAACTTGTGACCATACTGAAATACCTAGAAACCTGTCTTAAAGAATTAGCTCTTGAAATGACTGTAAGACTTAATGTTCTTGGACACAGAAGCTTGAAGTTCCCAACAAGTTGGCATTCAATCAGAATGATCACATGATTACACCTACGAGAAATAATAACATATTACATTGAGATGACTCCCAAGCACTGTGCAAACCTGAATTGTGGTCAAATACATATTTTATATCCCTGTGAACATTTTCATCAATTGCTTATTCACTTGAAAATATTTACCTAGCTTCTCAATACACTTTGTGGTGGGTATAAACTTATGAACTTCTTTCTTGTTGTTACTGCTATTTTAAAGTTCAAGAATTCTTTATTATAGAGGGAAGTTCCATGTAAAATATTTTTTCTTCAAGTTATCCTAGGTTTTACTCCTTGTCATTTGATTTAAGGAATTTTTTCATTTATTTTTGTTTAATCATGTTACATTCTGATCTCGGACCACTTCCTCCTCTCCTCCTAATCCCACACTCATGCTCCCTTCCCAGTTCCTCCATCTTCTTTTTCTCAGAGAAGAGGAGGCTCCCAAGGAGTACCAACACATCCTGGCACCTCAAATAGCAGCAAGAATAACAGCATCCTTTCTCACTGAGGCCAGAAATGGCAGGTCTGCTAGGGGAATGGAATCCAAAGGCAGGCAACAGAGACAGAGATAGACATCTGCTACATATGTGTAGTAAGTCTATCTCCAGCCCATGCATGCTCTTTGGTTGGTGGTTCAGTCTCTGTAAGCCCTTATGGGCCCAGCTTAGTGTTCAGCTTCCTGAAGAGAACACCAACATCTTAGGCACTAATTTAAACAAAGCTTTTGTAAGGCAAAGGACTCTTTCAATAGGACAAAATGGCAGCCTCCAAAATGGGAAAAGATCTTCTGCAACCCCATATCTGACAGAGACTAATATCCAAAAATATATCAATATCTTAAGAAATTAAACATCAACTAACCAAATAATCCAATTTAAAAGGCGATAAAGAGCATTCTCAGAAGAGGACTCTCTATTGGCTGAGAGTCATCATCCCCCTTAGTCATCATGGAAATGGAAATCAAAATGACTACGAGATTTCATCTTAGACTTATCAGGAGTTACTTTCTATAGGAACCCTTACGTATATAGATCAGAACCAAATACGTCTTCTCATTCATAATGGGATAGGGTGTCTCAGATACCTAAAAGCCATGAGAGGAACCTCCTGTAGAATAAACTCTTGACATTTGGAAGCATCAAACAGTAGTGTCTAGAAAATGAGACCTGTAGTTATTTTTCTTTCTACTAGGAGGCGTCAGCTCCTGCTTTAGACTTCACCATTCACCTTTTCTCTCTTCAGCTTGTCATCCTTTGGTTCTTTAGAAAAAGGAAAAATTTAATTTCCGATTTCAGTCTTTGCTAAGGCCTCTGTTATGTGTCTTAACAAAAGAGATTTTATTGCAGGCCCTGAGATCTCTGAGAAGGGAAGATCTGAATTTACAGTCAGACTAAAGGAGAAAAGAAACCAGTAGCTTATCTATCAATCTCGGAATTTTTGATAGGTTTATTCAAATCTTTTGTCCAGTTTCAGATGATGTTCTTTATTATTACTGTATTTATGATAGTTGTATATTTTAGTACCAGTCTTCTTTCATAAACATGTTTTGGAATTTTTTTCTCCACGTCTGGGACCATCCTTTCACAGCTCAACTATCATTTGCAGTTAAGGGCTTTCAATATTAATCATCATCAACTTACTGTTATTGATGAATTATGTATTCATTATATAGAAATATTTTCTGAACTCAAAATAACTAGATATTTATTTATTCTGTTTTCTAATACTTTTATAGTTTATGCATTTTACTTTAAGTCCATCATCTATTTTAAGCAATTCTTTTGGTAAATTTTTTAGTGTCAATATCTAGATTAACTTTACATGTATGTTTTTTCTTGTTGGTATGGATATTCCGTTGAATGCCGCAAACACATGATGTGAACATAATCAAGTAAGATAGATGTCCATTTGTTTAAAAAGTAAATATCTCTACAGACTATTAGCTTATAGATAGGATGGTCTGCTTTTCGCTTGCTACCTGGCCTAATTTTTTAAACTTCCAGTCTGACTTATTCACAGAAGAATCTGTAAACTCCTCATTCTACATTGAACAAGCAACCTGATTCTTTAATCATTTAGGAAAAGTCCCTATTATGATCAAATCAACATAGTATGTTGCTTCCTCTGCATCACATTAGACATTCCAGACATGAAGAACTGCATTGTTAAGCACTCTTTGTATCTACGTGTGGTTCTGTGAATGGTTGGCCTAGTGTACTCTGAATGTCCATCATTTCTCTTAAAACTACTTATTTTTACCCACATTTTCCCAGTGCAACCCAAAGGGTAAAACCTTAATGGACTACTGAGCCAAGATACTCCGCTGAGGCTCCTGATGAGGCTCCAGTGAACTTGACTGTATCACTGAAGTCATGGGAAACAGAACACCAAAGCCATTTGCAAAACTTATCTGAACTCTTTCCAAAGAAGCAAAGAAATACAAGAACTTTAATTTAAGTTCTTATTTTAGCATTCACCTTATGTAGAACAAAGCTTCTATTCTACTCTGGCTATTTCTCATTAGAGTCTTACCTATGGTTCAAAGTTATGGGTAAAGAAATTCAAATACTTACAGAAACAGTAATGTTTTATTCTAGGGTTATTACTCTCTCTAAATGTTGATGGATTGATTTTTGTTAATTTTTGTATTTAATGTAGTTTTTTATCTTTAATTGTCTCAGTTTGCATTTTTCCCCTTAGGAAGCAGCTGGAATACAATTGACAGAAACATTTGTTTTCTTTCTTTTTTTTTTTTTTTAATTTTATTTTATTTTTGTTATTTTTTTTATTAATTTATTCTTGTTACATCTCAATGTTTATCCCATCCCTTGTATCCTCCCATTCCTTCCCCCCCCCCATTTTCCCATTATTCCCCTCCCCTATGACTGTTCCTGAAGGGGATTACCTCCCCCTATATATTCTCATAGGGTATCAAGTCTCTTCCTGGCTACCTGCAGTTCTTCCTCTGAGTGCCACCAGGTCTCCCCCTCCAGGGAACATGGTCAAATGTGAGGCACCATAGTACGTGAGAAAGTCATATCACACTCTCCACTCAACTGTGGAGAATATTCTGACCATTGGCTAGATCTGGGGAGGGGTTTAAAGTTTACCTCCTGTATTGTCCTTGGCTGGTGCCTTAGTTTGAGCGGGACCCCTGGGCCCAAATCTGCCTATCATATTGTTCTACTTGTAGATTTATAGGACCCTCTGTATCCTTTTATTTTGCTATACTCCCATGCATCTCTCATTTAGAGTCCCAATAGGATGCCTTCCTCTCTGTCCCAGTTCCCTGGTTTTCTTTACTTAAAAAAATATTATTTAAAAAGTAGGTGAAGTACAGAGTAGAGTAAAAGTTATTCATATTCAACAATGTACTTACCTTATTCTCCAACTAGAACTAAAATACTATTTTATATCCTTGTAACACTAAAAATTCTGTTTCTAAGCCTAGCATGCTGTCTCATGTTTTTAATGCCAGCACTAGGGAGGCAGAGGCAGGTGGATCTCTGTGAGCTGAAAGCTAGCTTGGTCTACAGAGTGAGTCCAGGACAGCCAGGACAGTTAAACAAAGAAACCCTGTCTTAAACTTTTTTTTTAAATCCTATTTCTTCTACAGGATATTATTTATAGGTGATGTTGAAAAATGATCAATACATTTTGTCAAATAGCCTTTTAGAATTATTCTTTTTCCATAAACATGGAATGAATTTTATATATACTTTTAAAAACATTTTCTCTATAAATTCATAATTTTTCCACAGAACCAAAACTGGAAGATGTTTGTGAAGGACTGATTTTCATCCCCCAACAAGGTATCTGTTTCTTGAGCAGAAAAGATACAAGCATTATTGAGACTTAAGATACCGAGAGAATTAGCAACCAAAAAGTTCAGCCTCTCTTTATTTTCATTAAAGAGGTGAGAGGCCTTCAGAGTTCAAAACACACTAAAATTAATGGTGCATCCTAATTAAGTAAATGTTCTGTTAGCTTTCTAGATTGTGCACTGTAAATGTGTATGAAAAAAGTGACCAAAGTGCTTCATGCCGCTCTTAGTGAAAACGTACCCCCTGCACCTTCTGACATTCTCTTGTGCTCTCTTTTTCTATCATTAAAAACATGTGTTTTCTTAAATCTCAACAGCATCTACATTTACTCTTTCTGTGCATAGTGTGTTTTCTTTATCTTGGGATTGCTACTTTCCATGTAGTTATCAATTAGTATAGCAAGATTATTTCTCTCTCTCTCTCTCTCTCTCTCTCTCTCTCTCTCTCTCTCTCTCTCTCTCTCTCTCTCTCTCTCTCTCTCTCTCTCTCTGTCCTGTCTCCCCCTTCTCTCTGCTCTCTGTTATGCACAGTAGTGTATTTATCTGCTATACTAATACTGTTTCTACCATGAATAAACCTGCATGCTAACAAGTATATTTGAAATAAATTCATGCAGTCATATATACTCTTAACTATTCAGCTTATTTGTAAATAATAGTGTGGTTTCTTGTCTTCTGAAACCTAAATGGACACACTTCTTCTAAAAGCTCTAAAGAATTTTTTGAAATTTAGGTTGCAAATATTTTGAAATACAGATATATAAAATAATATCAAGAAAGTTGTTTTATCATTTTTATAATACTTTTATATTTATTATTTTTAGTTACTTTGAGTATTATAAATTACAAATATGATAATTCATAGGGCATATAACTATTTGTGTTAATCCCTGTGTAATGAACATATTTTAATCAAAGCACTACTGAATAGGTTGTAGCAGTTAAGAAACTAACATAGTGATCTAAGAAAATATCTTTTGATCTCACAAACTCCAAATAGCAAAAAATGTTATATAAATTAGTTTTATGATTCAGATCATATTACAGTATTTTACTTTTCTCTGAAAATATTTTATTTCTGAAAAGAGAATGACTAACTTAAAGTTACATAACATGCTAATGTAATTTAACAGAATCACCTCAAATTAATATTTCCATCTTGATTCTTTTCTTCAACAAGGGAAGAAATGCAGTATGGCGAATCAAAGGAACACAGTCGGGCTGGAGAGCTGGAGCACTGGCTAAGAGTACATACTATTCTTACAGAGGACCATTACCTGCATCAGTGTCAGGTGGGACACTAAGGCCTACGTCTCTAGTTCCAGGGCTATCTAATGCATCTGGCCTCTATAATCACTGGCACTCAAATGCACATTATCACACACACTCACACACACACACACACACACACACATACCACACGCACACACACACACACACACACACACACACACACACACACACACACACACACCACACACCAAATTAAAGTAAATAGATAGCTAAACAAAAAATTAAAAATTAAGAATTTGATGACATCTCAGTTATTTACTTTTTATTTTAGATGTTATAATTATAACATTTCTTTCTTGAAAGATCTCCAATATAAACCTTCATGTCTTGTTTTTCAAAGTCACAATCCCTCTTTTCATTAATTATTATTGTAGGAATATATAATTTTGTATATACATATATACTTCTATGTACAACCGTCTTGATTTGTATAATGTTACCTGTATGTATGTTTTCCATGCTGACCTTTAGTATTAGATAACCACTTGGTGTGCTCTTCCCTTAGGGAGACTGTGGCTTCTGCTTTTAGCATCCTTATTTGCCTGTAGTTCTTTGTAAAGAGTGAAGCCTCTTTGGCTTTCACTGTTCACACTGGTATATCTAGTGGTCTTATTATAGACTGGTTTCACTGTGCAATTCCAACATTGAAATAAAATGTCCAGTGCAGTTTTGGATAAAAATAGAATACTGTGAAATAATTATCTGGATTATAAAACTAGTTTATATAAAAATTACACTTGGCAGGCCAGTGAGCCAATCACAGGAGCTTATGATCAATGAATTAAGAAAAAGCTCTCTCTTCTTATCTGTTCTACTGTCTCTCTAACTTATTCTCCCTCCCTCCATTTATCTATCTATCTATCTATCTAACTAACTATCTATAATCAATGGAATGGATATTATTCGGTAAAGCTTCTCCCTGCAAAAAGGAAGTAGAAGCTAGACCCTCTTCAGGGACTACATTTTCAGAAACTTCACCTGGGGGTTTTTTAGTTCCTTGGAATGAGAAAAATAAAGTTCTCTTGTTTAAGCCATCCAACATATGATGTTTTATCACAACAGCTTAAAAAGACAAATCAAGACTAGTTAATAACTGATCTTCAATTCCTTATACCTCACTTCTCCAATTTCATACTGTTTTACTTCACAGAATGGTAAAAAGATCAAGTTAAAAAGTTGTCCAGTAACATGTTTATAATCCATAGAGTTGATTGTGAAGACTTCCATTTCTAACAGGATTTGACTCACTGGGACAAAGTGTAACAAATACTGTAAAAATATTTTGAAAAAATGCTCCACTACTAGCCATACTTCTAAATAATTAGGTAAATGAAATACAACAAGAATTATTTAAAATGCTAGTTTAACAAAGTATTTATCTTCAGCCTTTAAATAAACATTTATTGAGCCTTTCCTCTGTGTTGGATAATGGGAATATAAAGGGAGAGAAAAGAAAACACCATGATGGAAACCTAATTGTGATTTTTTTTTTCCTGTGTGGAATTAGTAGTTGATAGAGTGTGATCTGGAATGCAGTCAGCTCCATATGCATGGTATGCATGTAAAGACTTGGTATTCAGCACACAAACACATGCAGTAGTTCAAACTCTATTCACCAAATGCTTCTAGCAACATTTCCATAAGTCATAAACGATGCTTTCAGCTTAAGCATTTTTATTTGGTAAGTGAATATCATAGGCATTTAAAAATGTTGAGATTTCAATTTGGTTATTTTTGGTGCTCCTGTTCCTGTAAAATTTATAAAGAGCATTTGGCAAATGGATTTTGATGCTCAAATTCATTGTAGGTTTGCTGAATAAACAAATAAACAAAATAAATTAAATACATACGTGCATAATATATTCAAATGCTGACATATATTGAGGAAAATTGTTGTGGTTTTCTGTTTTTAAGAAAATTGTGCAATTTTAAAGGACTAAGATTTTGTTACTTTATTATAAATTGGACATTTTTCTTATTTTTAGATTAATTTATTTGATCACTTTACACCCTGATTGTAGCCTCCTTCCTCCTCTCCTTTTGGTCCCACCCTCTCTCCTTCTTCCCCCTCCTCCCTTCCCTGTTCCTTAGAAAAGAGCAGCCCCATTCACCCACCCACCGCAATTCATCAAGTCACATCAGGACTGAGCATGTCCTCTTCCCCAATGGCCTTGTGAGACACCTCTGCCAGCAGGAGGGAGTGATCAAAAAGCTAGCAACAGAGTCCATGTCAGAGACAGCTTCCCTCCGCCCCACATACACACCTTACTAGAGGACCCACAAGAAGCCTGAGTTACCTATCTGTTACATCTATGTAGGGGGCCTAGGTCCAGTCTATGCATGGTTCTTGGTTGGTGCTTCAGTCTCTGCAACCCTCTTTGGGCCCTGATTAGTTGTGTATTGTTCTGCATATTTCCATTATAAGAAACTCAGAATATTTCTTTTATATGAGATTTATTATATTGTGTTTCTCTTTGCAATAGTACCATTTTCTATGTTAAGTATAAATTTAAGAATTAAATCAGATGTGGCATGATAAAATATTATATTGCAGGTAGCTAGACTTTCTACACATTATAGTATAAGGTAAGAGAGACCAAAGACAATCCAACACATGCACTGAGTGAAACAGCAAGCACTCTGTGACAAATTAGCACTAAAGTGTTAAAGATTTTCAAATAATATTGGGTGTGGAGGGGTCTCCATGGAGTAATTTGTAGTAGAAATGGAATTAGTAGCTTGTGAAAATCTGACACAACTGACAACTTATTAACCTTTGCAATGTTTTTCTTCCATTCCATTTATTGTCTTTCATAATCTCAAATGATACCTGCTGTAAAATGTACTAAAGGATTTAATCGATATAGAATTCACAGTAGTAGAAAAACCTAGAAAACTGTATTTCAAATCCCTTAGATAACTAGTTGTCTTATGCTGATAATAACCATGTCACTTTGTAGTTCTCAACTTCTTCATCAGCATGACTAAATTATTTTTATGAACTGGCTATTTCCAAAACTCTGTTAGTTGAGATTCAAATTTACAAATTTACTGAGTCAGTTTATTAACAGCCTATTGATCTTATCAAATTAAACATTGAGATTACTATACTCAAAGATTCAAAAGAAATTTTAGACATTTTCTACAGGAATGCTCTGAAGAAAAAATGAACACAGCAAGAAGACCAAAGTGAATAAATTTCAATATCTTGATGAGGACAAATATGCATGAATAAATTTGTGTCAAATATGGAATTTTCATATTCAGGCAACAATTTATCTATCTATATGTGTATATGTGTGTGTGTTATACTCTTCCCTATGGGGCTCATATTTTTATTACAAATTTAATGTAATATTAAAGGTAACTAGAACATCTAGATAGTTTTCTTTACAAGCAAATTGCAACATGATTTCCACAATAAGATATACATTTTGAGGGGACAGGTGAGACAGCTCAGCAGAGGGAGTACAAGCCACCAAACTCAAAAAGTCAATCCTAGAAGTCCATAAGGTAGAAAGAGATTGTGTCATAAGGTGGACTGTGGCATAAGAGCTTATGTACAGACACATACAAATGCACACACACACACACACACACACACACACACACACACACACACACACGGGGGAGAGAGAGAGAGAGAGAAAGAGAGAGAGATTACAAGGATTAAATGAATTTATATATCCTTTTGTTTGCTCATTTGAATACGATGTTCTGGCAGATTTTTAGTGAAGTAGTAGGTGAAATATATTGATTTGTAGCTATGAAGAAAGACAAGACAGAAAAACAAGGAGCACTCATCACTAGTATTCTGCTAAATTAATGTCTTCAGATTAGCATAGTGAAATGCAAGAAATGCATCTCAACTTGAAACTAAAATATTTACCTTCTTAGAGCATTGTAAAAACCACACTTGCTCTGAAGACAGATGATAAGTAATATAATGTCTATGACATTATGTGGGGGTTGGGTTAAGTAATCTCATAATATAATACCATATTCAAAAATATAAATGAGTTGTTAATATGAAAAACATAAAACATTTCTAAAGGTTCTAAGAATCATAAAATCAATATGTTTCTTCTCCTGTCCTTTTTTTTAAATGTTTAAGAGCCACAACATTACATTCACACACACACACACACACACACAGACACACAGTTGGTTTGTTGACTCAAGGTCTTGCTCCACAGTTTAGGCTGGCCTTGAATTTAATAGTTCTTCTGCCTCAGTTCTAGATGGTGCAATTACTGAATATAAGTGTGTATCAGTGTGAATGGCTACAAAATAAAACTTTGTTTCAAATGTCAGATGTAAGTTCCATTCCTCTTAACATTCCTCTAAACAGTCATTTAGATTTAATGCCTTTGGATAACATTCTGCGGTCTCCAGGGAAAGAATGTGTACACTGTATGTGCCACAGTTGTTAAACTGTATTGGTAATGAACATATCTTGATGTTGGTGCCTTTTATGTGGCCTCAGGTCCTCTTAGCAGAATTTGTCAGCCTCTGTTATAAACACAGAGACATACAGAAATCATCCATCGTGTTGGAAAATGAGACACTGAGTAAAAACATGTCCTGGTTCACAGCATTTGGGACAGTTTGCATCCTGAAAAGAGAATGGAAATTTATGTCAGCACATATTCAATAAATTTTGCCTTTGACAGTGTTAATACTTATAACACTATAGATTCTTGAGGACACACATATTTTGATTTGTCTCTGTTGTCCAACACGTAACTATCTATATTTCTGTATGTTGTAGTACTGCTTTCTACAATGTTAATTATCATAAGAAAATTTTCTTTTTAATCAGTGGAATTCTAGTATAATATATTTCTTCTGGGGCTTATGTCCTCTTGTTTGCAATAGACATGTATATTTCTACCAATTAACTTATCTTTTACTAGTGAAGTTTGTTGATAAGGCAATATAGCAGAATTAAGAACAGAGGAACATTTTTAATATAACTGTTTTGCCAATTAAATATATTTCATAATTCAAAATTGCAATGCTTTCCTGTTTCATAGACTCGTGGGCCATTTTGGATCCACATAGTCAGCTTGTGCTTGCAATCGAAGTTGACACAATTTCCAAGACTTGTTATTCTCCACGTTTAGCAGAACAGAACAGCAGTTACTATCAAGAGCTATCCAGTTTCTTTACAAGCTTGTACATGTCATCTCTTCAAGATAAGCATGCACAGGTTGGGATTCTCTGAACTCTTGCCAAGCCACAAGCCCTTATTATGACCAGCCAATATTCACTTGGAACAATATTCATTTGTATCAGATACAGGAATGTAAAATAAGATACACACTTAAGAAAAGATTTCTAGTGCTATCTTTCTGTCAGAATGTGAGTAGGCATTCATTGTTATTACTGTGTCTGAGAAGAGTATGAATTTTAAACATAGCTAAAGTGTTCTCATAATACAAATAAGTGTGGATTGCTACTCCCAAATTCACCTCATTTTCAGAAAAGAAACAGTTAAAGGTGATGAGACCCTTAAATACACCCCTTGAAAGCAAAGATTACTTTACCTGTGAGTATTTTTATACAGGAACTTACAGTGTTGGTATTGTTTCCAAAGTCCCCTCACCAGCTCAAATTCACTTGCTGGGTTCTACTCTCCCAGGAAAGAGGAAAAGAAAATTTCCACTTACCCTGCTCCTCCGTGATTTACATACAGAGAGGAAATAAATGAATGGAGTGGGGGATGGGTCACCGAGAAGCAATGTGTTGCCTTTTCAACTGCAGAAAAAAAGATTACTTACCATGACCATTTTTATCCATTGCAAATGCTCAGCCCTTCTTTCATTCAAAAAAAAAAAAAAAAAAAAAAAATTAGTTTCTACAACAAATGAATCTATTTCCAGGTTACCATCTCTTCTTATTTCTAAAACAGGCAGATGCCTAAATTTTAAGCTTCAGCAAGACTGAGCTGGAGTCCAGGGCTCAAGTCTGTCTGTCCTACCTGACTTTCACTCTCCACACCTTCTGGGTTATTCAGGGATTCTCTAAAGATGGGAAGCCAGAATCTTCTCAGAGAAAACCTTTTGAAAACGGAGGTGGTAAAAATTTTACTCCATGGTAAAATAAATAAATAAACAAAACAGTCACAGTGTTACCAGCTTCTTGGCCAGACAATTTCCCAGTGGCAATAGATTTCGGAGAATAAAAGGGGGAAGGAGAAGATAGGGAAGAGTCAAGGAAGGAAGCAGGACAGGGTGGGGGTGGTAAAGGTGGTATAGGAGTAGGTTTACGGAGAGAGCTGAAGATAGGGTCACAGAAAGAAAAACCGAGAGAAGAGATTAAGCTAATCTTACCCAATCGATCCAGTGATCAGGTGATCATTTATGCGGTATCGGGGCAGGAAAATGGCACAACAATACAATCCATAGCAAAGCTATTTCTCTACTTGAGCTAGATAACTGCAGGTATCTAATGCAAGGCAAACAAAACCACAGGCGATCACTCGGGTACCCCTCCTACCTCACCCCCAAGGGACCAGGGACTGCCCTAAAATCCAGCTTCTTCGAGCATGCTTTTGGCGCTGAGGACTCAGGACTGAAAGCAATTGCCTTAAACACAGGCAGCACGATTTTACAAGGAAGTGGAACCTAGGAGGGCTGCTGCCCTTTAAGCGTCCCATCACCCACTTCTGCGTCCCTGCTAACCCTCCAAAGCACAGCACCCTGGAAAACTCCTAGTGACTAGCACCTTCAACCATTCATCTCCCAGCCCCTGTCAATGAAAAAAAAATCGCCGAGGATTTGATCCAAGCAATGAAACCCGTCCTGCTGGTTTATTTGGGGGTGGGTATTATGCCAGGCTTTCTTCTCTAAGCCTCGGTCAGTTTCTGCAAGGGAAAGGGTTTCAGGGAATCTGCTAGTGAAATGAACTCATGGAATACTATTAATCCTAATGATAATGTTCCCGGCACAGGTAAACTCTGAAAAGAAATGCAAGGGGGGAGATCCTGCAGGATTTCCGAGACGATGCTCTCCTGAATTCTCATTGGATCTTTCCCAGCAGCCTAAATCATTGCTGCTGCTCTCTGAAGATGATGACTACAGCCTAGCTCACTAGTTGTCTGCTCCCTGCCTTCAGCACATGCTTTTACTTTTTGCAGAACTGTCTGCGATATGCATCCTGTTCTCTTGCGTTACCCAGCTTCTCTCTCTACTGACAGTGTGGGGACTGGCAGTTTGCTAAATATGTTCACCAGAAGATCATCATAAAAAAAGGCCCCCACTGCTAACCATCCTCAGTAAAAAGCACTTCTTTCACGTTTTGCCTCCTTCACTTTTGAGTTCTTGGATACCCTGGAATAACTGTCTTTCATTTGGTTAGATGCCACCAGGAACTGCTGATTATTTTCCAGACCTACTGCCTCACAGCTCACAAATCTACACTGCTTTGGAAGACCATGGAATAACTATCTCCTTGAAACCTGGATGTACTCTCCCATAGTCATCTTCCTTCGTTAAATTTCCTTTGGTAAGTATTTCTTTACATATGATGAGTAACTTATTACTTGTGTGTGTTTTTTTTAATAGCACTACTTCCTCTCTCTCTCTCTCTCTCTCTCTCTCTCTGTCTCTCTCTCTCTGTGTGTGCGTGTGTGTGTGCCTGTGTGTGTGCGCCTGTGTGTGTGCGTGTGTCTCACTCTGTCTGTGTCTGTCTCTGTCTGTCTGTCTCCCTCTCTGTCTCTTTCTCTCCTCTCTCTGCATATTTACTTTCAGATTGCAATTAACTGTGTGACCATTAGTACATGATGAAATTAGTAAGATATAGCACATGCAAACAGGCAGCCTAATGCCTTTTTCTTTCTTTCTTTAAGAAAAAAATGCCCCCTCCCCACTTATATTACAAGTTTCTATCAGGTAACATGGACATCACTTCCCTACACTGTGCTCTTCTTTGAACACAGCATTGTGCCATTTGAAAGGGTAATCTTTCTCTTAGTCTATGAAAATGCCTGTAGGAGAGTGGCTATTTCTGGGTTCGAAAAAGTTCACTAGTCCCTCTGATGTTCAGAAGGGTGTACTGTTCAGTGTGTGCTCACCTTATCCTACTCAACTGAAGGGCTGAGGGGGGACTTTGGGAAAGTGTGTTTATTGATTTAGCAGGATCCTAAATACTAATGTGTCACTATATGGCAAGGAAAGGAGTCTGAGTTTTGAGGGCCTCATTCTTAATACAGTATCCTAAATGCACATGGGCACATTATGTTGGTCATCGTGGTTCCGGGTTAGGCAGCATTTTGCAGTGCCTTTAGCTTATGTGAATCATGCTGAGGACCAGTTAATTGGTCAGAGAGGTCTTCTTTCAGATGAAGAGATCTATCAGAAGCTGCTGATTATCTGGATTTTAATACACTGAAATTCAGGAAGGGACTTTACGAGAAAAATTTAATTGTCTCACTCTTCACCCTTGCCCACTCCTGCCCTCAGTTTTTAATAAGTATGTTAATACGGTCCCTGCATTGTGCTTTTATGACCATTTCTATGGGCTTTAACTGATGATCACCTCACATCCCACCTAGCTGCACTGAGGAACATCTAAATGTTGGTTTTTACTTCACATTGGGCTAAGAGTTTCTTATTTATCAAACACAAACCTACATGTGTCAGTAATCTATAAGCAGCTTGAGGATTTTCCTGTGTTACCCCCGTACCCTCAATAAGGATGAGTTTCTGCAATATCATCCCCCCCACACACACACACTTTTATTGGGCTGAATAGAGGTGATGATATATTTTTCAAGCCTCTGCTTTCTAAGTTATTTTCATGCTTTGTTGTTTTGTTTTGTTTTTTGAAGGGGGGGTGTTCTTTTTTTAATCTCTGGGAAAGAACTGTTCCAGTCATTGATGGCTGACGCGACACTCTAGGCAATGATTTCTTTCTCTTTAATTCAAAAGCTTTTAAAGCTTCTAGATATAAAAGTAACTACAGCTGCAGCATCGCCACATTCCCCTCTCCTCCCCCTCCTTCGCCCCCCCCCCTCCGCCAGATTACAGGGCTTTCCCCCTTGCTTCCCACCGAATGGGAGATGGTTTGGGGCTGAAACAGTGATCCGCACCTCTTGGCGTCCCTCACCCAGCGCTAGTTTTTACCTGCTGTCTTTGCCACTTCTGTCGGTTCTCCCCTACAAGCCAAGGCCATTAGCGTCTGTGACTTCATTTGAAAAAACGAGGCTTTGGTGTAATTCGCCAATTCAAATATCCTCTCTAGAGGACTACTGCTGTTGCGCAAGGGTGGAAGGAGAGAAAGAGAGAGAGAGAGAGAAAGAGAGAGAGAGAGAGAGAGAGAGAGAGAGAGAGAGAGAGAGAGAGAGAGAGAGAGAGAGAGGAGAAGAAAACTTTCAGTGCAGTCAGACCTTTTTCTGCTTAATCAGTGTGGCACAGTGAGGCGCAGACATTCGCAGTCTAGGTAAGTGCGTTTTGCTGTGTTAGAACCCTGGGCTCAGCCTTCTATGGGGGAAATTGACAGGATAGACAGGGCTCTTGCAGCCAAGAATGCTTTAACCAGAGGGCTAGCAACAGGCGACTGTATCTGGAGATTTCAAGGCGGCTTTTAGCTACATCTAAGCCTCCTGGGTTCTGGGAACGTGGAGGGCAAAACGCTGTCGCCTGCCTGGTCCAGGGCTCTGTGCTGGTGCGGGAGAGGGAGGGTGGGGAAGGAGTCCCCGACCTGCTAGCGCAGGCTACTCTCTCAGCCCTGCGGGGCTCTTGGTGGACATTTGCAGCCTAGGAGAGTGGGGCTCAAAGGGTTTTTCAACCTTCCACAACGCCGGGTATCCAGTTTTCCAGGGTTCCCAAACCTCTTCTCTGGGAATGAGAGACTGCTTTTTGGTTGCTGTTGTTTGTTTGTTTGTTTTGGTTTTTGTTTTTTCTGCAGCTCTTAACACCTCTCTGCCTTGCAATTTCTTTATTAAATTCATGAGCTGAATCTAAATCTAAGCATAGCGCGCGATGCTTCTCCGGGATGCCGGTTTTTAAAAGCCCTGATTGCCTGTCATTATCTGTCTGCTTAGTAGGGTTTAGGATAGCTGAAGGACTTTTTTAGATCAGTGTTTAAGTATTCCTAATGACCACCCCTTCCTTTTTTTCCTTCACTAACTCACAGAATCCTGAGGGCAGTAGGGTGAATTGAGTTGGGTTTCAACTTGGAGCTAGGGCTTGGAATGCAATGCTATGTGCAGTCAGGGTCTTAGGACCTACAGGATTATGTTAAATCCACTGTAAAGTTCTGGTTTTTATGTTGCTCATTGCCCTTCCTGGAGGTGGGGGTGAGAGGAAAGAAGACCCATTTCTTGGCTTTCTGCTCCGGAGGGGAGGTGACCACCAGGGAGGGGGTGGCACTTCTGGGCTGCAGGTTTCTGCAGAGTCTGTAGCCAAACAGTGGAAGAGAGTTGAAGTGTTTGATGGCTCTTCTCCTAGTCCCTAAGAGTTGAATCAGAAAGCTTTGTACTTTCGTTTAGGTCCAGAACGTGATCAGTCCTCTAGATGAGGGACCTCCTTGTAAGGGGAGCATGGTTTAGAGACTACATGAAAGGGTAAAATGTACTTTCCCTGCTGTGTGAGCTGCCAAACAGCTGTTTGCAGAGAGGAGGAGGTGACCAGGGTTACAAATTAACCCTAGCATCCCTTGCAAAGGATAGCCAGTCAAATGTATGTAAGCAAAGAAGAAAGCACCAAGCTGTAAAGCTATCACAGCAACCTGGCGACAGATGATTCAGAATTTGGGGACTTTCTTTTGATTTGTTTGTCATCATGCAGTTCACCAGGTAAGGACTGAATGTCTATATGATATCAGCAACCATATAGTCTAGTCTGTGTTTGACCTATCTTGTGATATTTCCATTTCAATCTACAGAATACATGCACTTTTCATATGGTCCAAAGATCCATAACTTCTTAATATTCATATTCATGAGTATTTATAATATCAATTAAAAAGTCAATGTGTATTCATTTAGATGTTTTGTGTGATTTTATTTAAATGTTGAATTGTGGTAGAAAAATGATAAAATGGACCTATGCAAAAGGGAGTGATTGGGAAGGTAGAAAGTTATAGGAAGGTGTGGGTAGCCCTAATGAAATGCGGAAATGGCAGTGGCAGAACTGCCTTATATGAGTCTTTTCTTGAGGTCACAAACCTTCCTCAGCAGAGGGCAACTGGAGAACTATTAAGGGCTTCTTGAACTAGAAAAGTAATTTTGATTCCTTGGGAGAATGTTTTTGTGGACATTTGTGTTCTATTTTCTCAATCTTGAAAACAAAAATGCGTGGGTTTGGCACTAAACTGGAGGAGGAAAAGGAGATTGTCCAATGGCAGGGTTTTACATGTATCCAGTACAGACATCTTTAAGTCTAAGAAAAACAGCTTTAATACTGGAGGAAAGAAAAAGAGAGAAGAGAGGGAGAGAGAGAGAGAGAGAGAGAGAGAGAGAGAGAGAGAGAGAGAGAGAGAGAGAGAGAGAGAGAGAGATTGACTAAGGGAACACACCAAAAATAAGCATCTTTTTGTTTTTAAATTCAAAGTTTGGTAGATACATAGATTGAGGAATTAGATTTCTTCCACTATCAGATTTATCTCAATTAGTGTAACAATATATCTGCATGGTCTAAAGTTGTGTTATTATCACTGTCATAATTTTGTTATATTCTACTTTTAGTTAAAGGAGCTGGTAGTGAAGCATATAACCCAGCAAATTAATAAGACACCATCATAAAAGTACGCTACTTGCTAATAGCATTTTGTCAAAGAAATTCTCTTAACAATATCTGTGGAAATAATTTTAGTGCCTACATTTATTGATGTGGACCTCTGGATCAATTGTTTTTTTCTGCTTGTAAGACTCATTGATAAAATATTGAATAAGTAATTACAACATTGGCTTGGAAAATTGCTAAGATATGGTACTTTTCTTAGTTTGAAACAAATGATAGTTTTATCCCATACTAAAAGTCATTAACACATTTCAAGTTGTCCATTCTTTTGCATTTTAGTCTGAGAAGTTTTACTGTAATAAATATGCTATGTGGATGTGTGTATCTGTATCAATTTTTGGATTGATGGAGAATATATTTATGTCAAATATAGTTGTTTAAATCAACCTTGAAGTGAAATATACAGAATATCATATAAGGCTCTATTTCATTTACTCTGAACCAATTAGTATATTATTCCATTCTCTCATGGTCTATTTTGTTTTAAGAAACCCAACATTATTGTACAAATGTATGCTTTATAGATTATAGTGCCTGTTGATTGTACTATAGTTAAGTAAATCAACTCTCAGTTGAAAGAAGCCTTTATATTAAAGTGTAGGTGTTCAGACAAATTATATAAATGTGTACATACCATCTCTACCATTAACTGTGCTACTAGACTAGTATTTTATTTAATGCAAAACAGTTGCCTTCCTGAATAGTTCTTCATAGGAGTCTCTTTGCAGGAGGGAACAGATACATAGTTGTGGACTTTGTAACTTTGCTGTTTCATTGTTGGTCCTTTATTTATTGCTATTATTTTTATTGTATTTCGATTATATTTCAAGTGACAAGATACTAGTTAGAACAAGATCCACAAATTTTATTGATATAGAAAATTGACATTAAGATATAAATATTTTCAGTATGAATTAAACTATGATAACAGTATGATGTGACAAGGTTTGCATAAATTGTTTTTTAAAAGAAAACCCCATATGTGTTTGCAATTATTTTCAGGATTTAGGATCAATGGTGAAGTCTTCTAACACACTTTCCACCTATGCAGCTTCCTTACTTCAGAGGAAGTTTACAGAAAAGGTTGATTTTTGATAGATCCAGCACTTTCTCCCACATCTCTGCATCTCTACCTCATTTCTGTTGTCCTACTGAGACTTTTCCCTACCAGTTTTAATTTATTTTTCTTGGTTCTCACATGAATAACAGAGAATTCAGAATGCTTTCTAAAGATATGCCAAGATAAAAATTAAATACATTTAAGATAAGCATGTTACAAAAACAATAATTCATCCACTCAAAAGATTCCAGTGTTTGAATTTCTTACACTCAAAGTAGTGTTTTAACCTCTCAAGAATAAGTGTTGGCCCAACTGTTTAATGGGAGTATGAAGTATTCCTAGTCTAAGGTGCAATGGTGCCACCTGAGTTTTACTATTATAAAATTTTTACAAAGTGAAAAAGCACACTTGTTGAAACACAGTCGCTGTTATTTTATTCACAAAATACTTACCTTGGAATTTGTGATTTTATGAAAAGATAGACACTTTTAGAAAATGAGACTTTTAATAACTGACTTCATATTGCCAATCAATGTCAGAAAGTGATGATTCTTAGAGAATTTGTATTTATGTGTTTGATAATATCCAGCTTCAAATGAAATAAATTTATTCTCATATAATACTAAAGTAGAGAAATCTAAAAAATTTATTTTATCCTATGTTTTACAAACTTTCATTCAATTTACTATAATGAAGGAAAGTGATTTCTGAATGTTTGTGTGTTTAATTTAGCAACTACTCGGAGAATTTCTTTTAGACATGTCATATAATTCTGAACAGTATTTCAAAGTACCATTGTGTATATTATATCACCTTATGACTTCAACATTTACAATTTATAAATTCCCATTGAGGGCAAAAGACAAAAAGTACTACTTTTTGTTTGCATATCATTGTTTTTCATGGACATTTTCAATTTTTAAATAATAGAAAAGTGTAATAATGTTTATTTCATTCTATAAAGATGAATTGAGTCTTCTAAGCTGAAATTTAATATGACTACTAATGGGCTTTCCAGTCAATCAATACCTGGTAGGTTAAGCTAGAAGTTTTAGCATCAGTTCCTTGCTTTCCTGCTGGTATCAAATAGCAAATACAACATTTCACAATTGTCTTAAAGTGTACTTGACAATAACATTTTAAGGCTCTCATGACTATCCTTTGCAAGAATATCTAATGAGCCATATAGAACACTTGTGTTCAATTTCTCCCAAATATTCATATCTAATTGCAGAAGTTTCATAAATAATTATTTTATAAGTTATAAATTACTCCTCTTTATAAAGTTTGAGATATATAATGCAAAGAGATTTGGGATGCTCCCTAATTAATATTCAAAGTAACAAATTTTTCATTTTTTTATCAAGTAATCACAATTTTGATCCAGTAATAAATTAATTTCCTCCAAAGATGAATTTACATGATTAATGCTTTGTGAAGGATGGGTTGCATATGTACAATTTATGGTTAAAATCACTGTATTATTTAGAGGTTTATTTTTAATTGAGAAAGTATGGCTGGTTGTGGTGATGCATGCCAGTTGGATTTGCTGAAGGAGGTGGAGGCAGAAGGATCACGAGATAGTATGAATTGAGATGTAGAAAATGACACATAATCTCAAGAAAAAACACTGATTCTCAATCTGTTATTTTCAATCTTTATTTATTATTTGTAAAAGTTTATTATGCTTTCAGTTTAAAATATGCTTATCCATAGTTTGACCTATCTTACGTATTGTTGTAAGTACTTATTTTAATGTATAAACCCTAATTTACTCAGATGCCTTTAAGAGCACCCAAAGAATTACAAATTCTCCTTAATAGCTAATAAAGGAACTATCATGTTATAGTTCCAGCAAATTAAATCTATAAAATACACGTTTATTGATTAAATTAATAAATATATGAACATTACGTTCAAATGCATTATACCACTGTACTATGTAAGAATTATTTTCTCATAATGGCGTGTTTCATTTAAATTCCATTATAGATTTATTGTGAAAGAATACTTACAGATAGACTTTTTCTTCCTGAATTCTGTATCAGCCAACCTCATCAGGATTGACCTAGTTTTTATTAACTTTTCTGGACTCTTGCATCTTGTTAATTTTTAAATCTATCTCTAGAATATTACACTATTAAAAAACAATCTAAGCTTGGAAAGAGCAGAACTGAGTAAGCATGCATTTTAAATTGCTGAGAATCCAATAGTGGCCAGTATATAACGTACAGTTTTGTATAGATTCACATTTACTTGCCTTTATATTCCAACAAACATTTAACTTAAAATATTTTAAATGAGAATCACAAAATTAATCAAGTTTTGGGAAATGTTATATTACGAAACATTGCATTCCCACTTGTGATATTTTTTGCTTCAAATCCCTAAGTTCAGGAAACTGAGGCTAGGGGATTGCTCTGACTTCAAGAATAGCTAGCCTAGGCTACATAAAATAGCTAGCCTAGGCTACAGATTTAGTCTATTCTCAGCTATGAAGTGAGACTCTGTTTGAAAAACAAACAAAATTAATCAAAGTAAATCAGGTTGATTCTAAGTATTTATTATCGTATAATATTTTATGTAGGCACACTTTGAAGGCAGGAGTCTTTATGGCTGCTATGCAATATGCTAATTAGCAGAAGCCTTCTATCGCCACTAATTTAAATACAGAGAAAACTAATGCAATTGGGAAGATTTGGGAATAGGTGATATACACAAGTGTCTGTCTATATTATCTTCATGGAGTACCAATCTTCATAGCTAAAAAATTGGTTCTGAAATTTAAACTGTAAATATATATGGAGAAAGGAAATTTTTTTAAAAAGAAAAGTTTTCTTGAACAGTTACAACAAGGAGTGGAATAGCTGGGTCTTGAGGAAGTCCTATTCCCATTTTTCTGAGAAAGCACCACAATCACTTCAATTTTATGAGAAAAGCCACGCAAAGTTGAGTAAGTATTACTAGAAAATGTGTGGTTAATGATACTTTAATGCCATTAATGCATGGTTTTCTCGACATTTTTATGAATACCAACAAAAATATTAATATGTAAACATTTGAGTTTATTCATTTCTTTCTTTCTTTATTTTTTTTTCGAGACAGGGTTTCTCTGTGTTAGTGTTGGCTGTCCTGGACTTGCTTTGTAGACCAGGCTAGCCTCGAACTCACAGCCATCCACCTGCCTCTGCTTCCCAAGTGCTTGGATTAAAGTTGTGCGCCACCACGCCCGGGCTATTTATTTCTTTAAAATTGACTGATTCTAACTTACCATGATAGGATTTCTTAATCTCTCTCTCATAAGTTACGTATGTAAGGGCATAATTACAGTGCATTTCATGAGTGTTAGAAGCAATGTTTACCATCATATTATAGAATAATATAGAAGGGTCAGTTTTCCAAAAATTATGTAACATTTCAAAAGATATGAAAATCAATTCACTGTGTCAGTTATATCAAAGAGCAGATTGGTGTTGGTTATTACAAATATTGCTCAAAATTAGGCTTTGAAACAATGTTAACTTTTCTTCTAAAATACAAATGCTAGGTCTGAAGATATCTCAATACTTAAGAGGATTTCTACTTTTACTTAGAAACTTGGTTTACAGCATCATACACAGTGGCTCACTAGTGTCTGTAACTACATTTTAAGTGGCTATGGTTTCTTCTGCAGGCCTCTGTTGCATATAAGAAAAGCAGTAATACAAATAGAAGAAAGACTAAATACTGATTAAACTAATCCTTAAATAAAATAATTGTAATAGAATCTGTTTTGTGGACCCAGAAAACACATTCATTTCAGTTTCATCCCACCATTCAAAGTCAGTTGAAGACTAAAATCATCTGACTTGTTTCAAAATGTGAACAAAGACAAGTGATTCCAATCATTCAGAATGGAGATTTAAAATTCATAGTGAAGAAAAAAAAGATCCCTCATGTGTTTTTTGAAGGATATTCAAGGTAAATTTGAGAATTAGTATTGACTTCCTATGTTTTTAAAGTAACTTCTATTCACATCTGTGAGTCGATACATCACTGGCCCTATATCTTTCAAGACCTTTCTCTTCCTCTTTCCATTATATCAATCCATTTCCTCAACTTTAATACAAAGAACAGATTCCCAATATTTTAAAAGAAAACAGTCCTTATTGGATGACATAGATACACTCCGTTGTATATCGATAAGTAAGTACATAGGGAAAAGAAATTTGATCATATTTTTTAGTGACAGCAAACTCTAGTATGGTTTTCTTTTGCATCTTTTTTATTCAGCTTCAAACTTTGTAATATTTCAAATGTCATGGTTCAGTCAGTTCGACAGACAAAAAATATTTCTATTCTGCCGAGCATAGGCTGGAGTGAGAGCAGAAGACTACTGCCTTTGTCACCTTTAAAAACCAATACAGACAACTGCTAATTGAGGAAACCAATTCTGATTTCAAGTTGTGAAAAAAAAAATTCCTGTCGTGTTCTATCAAGTTTATTTCCAGATCACCACTCACTGTGTGGTGAAGCTAATGACATATGTAATGGTTATACAATCAGACATAATTTTTCACAATTTACATTTTTGTTTTCTGATTTTCCTTCAAAAATCTGATGATTACTAAATTAAGAAAGCTCATTTTAAAATATGTGTTGGTGTCTTACGGATATTTACATTGATTTTCTATCCAAATTTAGAGCGCCATCACGTGACGGTAATAATGGTCAAGCTATGCTATACAATAAATTACTATTTTGCAGAGAGCTGATCTTAAATATATCAAATTTGCCTACATTTTTATTTTAAGGAATAGTGATGTAAGCAGATGCTTTCTGTTAGAAAAAAAAAAAAAAAACAACAACAAAGGACTAATTACAGCTGGATATAGTACTAATATCAGGTGTTATGAGATGACCTCATTAGCTCACATGTCTGTCAACCAGGTCAAATATGTGAAGGTTACTGCAGAAGACATTATTCAATTAGACATATGTGTGGGTATGGTATGGTTTGTTTGGTGTGTGTTCAGCAGGTATTTGAGAACACTAGATAAAGTCTTAAATATGTAATCCAGAATTAGTTTGCTTATTGCATATAACCTGTGGTTTGTTTTATTCTGATTCTTAACAACAACTATGTATAAACAATCTGATAACTGTGTACATAAAGACTTAGGAATACAACAGTGAAAACATAGGTCTTATAAGCAATGAAAAGGCAGAGAGTTACCTACAACTCTTTGTTAGTTGAAGTATTCTCGGCACTCTTTAATTTATTAAGAGAAAGGCGATTCTTGCCTACCATTTTATTGTTATCTATGTTAAAATTCGACATTGTAAATGTATCTACCTTTAAAGAGAGGCATATTTAACATTTTAAAATGCTGGATCTTTCTCGAAAGTTCAATATATTTAATAGTTCTTGTGTGAGTGATCAAGGAACACATTATTATTTAAGTTTCTAATAAAACATCTAATTACGCAGAGATCTTTCTTTACAGAGTTGATAAACTCTGAGATTTTCTTTGTCCATTCACTGCGCAAAAATACTGCCTATCTGGTGACCCAATTCTAAAGTTTTCTAGATATATTTAAGTATAGGTATTTGTTATCAGTCTAATAATAGTATGACATTAGTTAAAGGAAGTGCAATTTCTTTTGCTGAACAAATTGTAGTTATCATTTTGCAAATTGTTGTAGAGAACATTATTTTAAAAAGCATTTCAAAATATTTACTGTAAGAAAACTGAGGATATTATTCTTGAAAGCAAGGGGAAAATGATAATGATCTTTGAGTTTTACTGATATGCATACAACATATTACAGAGAAAAACATGTGAACTTAGCCACACTCCTTGCATTTCCTTAAAAGTGACATTTATCTGACACATTATTCTCTTGATAAGAAACACTTTATTTTGATAAGGGATTAAGTTATAAGACTCCACCAAAATGGATGAATAGTAAAGCCATCCGGAATCGTAACGTCTGCAGTTGCTACTTCCATTCTATTCCTACACCTGTATTCTTTTCACCTTTATCTTAAATTGTTCTGTTTCACTGTTCTGAGAGTAGAATATATTAATTGCAATGCATTACCACTTGGTTCTAAAGTTTCTCATGACACTTCTTAAAAATGGTTTTAATGGAATTTAATAGTATGAAAGTTATGTTTGACTAAGTTCTTAATCGGGCGAAAGCAAAATAAAACAAAACAGATTTGCAGTAGATGAGTCAGTAGATGGTAAATGAACAGAGGGAAGATCAGATGATGGAAGATGCTGGCTTAAATCATCCTTCAAAGTTCTTCCAAAATGATGACACATCATGGGAGAATTGAAGGTGAGGAACCCAGCCAAAAAATAAGGTGCTTCTCTTTGAAAGGTTTAGATTGGGCCAAAATGTACTGAGTACACAATACTTGCAAAGGTGAATTCATTAGATTCCAATTAAGGACCTATAAAAATTACAGTCTAGGTAAGCCAAAATTGGAGTCAGATCTAGAGGAATATTTTTGTCACAGTATTCTTCATATTTTCATTAAATAAGTATTTATCTTATGAGTATGATTGTTTTCCCTGCGTGTATATCTATGAGCACTGCATGCATTTCTGGAGGTCATGAAGGACAGAAGAGGGCTGCAGATATCCCTGAAACAGGATGTATGAATGGCTTAGAGTCACCATGGTGGTCCTGAAAGCAAATCACAGATTCTCTGCAAGAGTAATCAATACTCATAATGTCTAGACCTCTCATATATTCTTTTAAACTTGATTTTATTCCAATTAAATCAATTTCCAAACATCTATTTCTGAGCAGCCTTCATTTGATATTCGGTGTGTTGGTCCTCACAATTTGTCATATGAAGTTTAAAATATTGGTTATATTTCACCCATGCAGAAACATCCATCTTATATAGTTTCTGGTAATAAATGGTTCTCACACTTTATGCTGGTAAAAAATCATTTTCCGTGTGCTGAACACTGTTAAGGAATGAAACTCACATTCTCTTCATTTTTTCTAATCAGTCCTAGCATTAGGCAGCAGCATTTAATGTCCTCTTTATTGGTAGGACACGATTGTATTGACAGGATCAAGCAGGAGATTAGTTCCTCTGCAGTATGAACTTCCCAGAGGAATACTCACCCTCATTAAGATGGAAAACACTTAACGCTGTATTTCAGAGACACTGTGATGCCTACTGAGTTAAAATAAATAAGGAGAATGGGCCCCCTGGAATCGAGGATTAACACATGTAAATATATAAGATACCCTTATATGGACAGCTTTAACCTACACAATGTGAGTGATGCAAGGAAGTTCAGTATTCTAAAGTGGATGGAAAAGAGAAAAAAAGTAAAACAAACAAACAAAAAACACTCAACAATGTTCTACTTGTAGATAAATATAGTGAGAATCTCTATCTAGAATCAGAAGACATAGTGAACTAGCCAATAAATTTGGAGGAAAAGAGTTAAATTTAGCTTATGTTCTGACAATTTGCTATGTACAAAACGCTATGCACCCAGAAAGACCTAAGCTGGCACTGAGAGAAAGACTCTGTACTCTGAGCAGATGAACAACACTATGAAGAAACTGTCACCAGAACATTGAAAAAGATTAGGAAATCCTGAAAAATTATCAGTGTAACACATTCTTAACTCTAGTATTTGTAACTTATAAATAAAGAAAATTTCTGAAGACAGTTCTATTTAATACTCTAAAGGACTTTTTAATTTCAATATGCTTAACTCAATGATAGTTTTGTTTCGTCTACAAGTTAAGTAGCCTATCCATTTGATGACTGTTGTGACATCTTTTTCTTTGTAATTTATAGTTGTTTTACTTTAAAGATTATACAAATATGTTAAATTTTTTGAAAAACACTTATCAACGCAAAACAAAATTTAAAATTCTGTAGTTTATGTTTATGTCAATGATACTGGAATAGCTAATATTAGAATCTTCCCACTTCTATACATATAGTTTGTTATTTCAAGAAAAGCACAGAGACCAAGCAATCATTCCACACTCCTAACAGAATGAGTGTAAAATGTCACACATGGGTAAACATTGTTATACCTTCATATATTTATTCTGTTAATAAAATGATAAAGTTCTAGTTTATTTCACTGCTTTACACATCATCCCCTTTCAAAAAATCCAAAGTCTATTTTAACTAAAAACAATTTAAAGACATTTAAAATCTAAAATTGTACACTATCCTTAGTATTTCACTAAAGCAATAAACTGAATTAACCTCACAAGTCTTGAGTACTCAAAACCAAAAGCCAACAGGCTTACTCATGTAAATACCAACGTACACATACTGGTAGAAACTTGCTGCATTGAGTTTTTCAAACTTAACTTTTAGTAGTATTTGTTCTTATGATGACTTATTTATTACAGACCTCATTTTTATAAAAGATATATTGAAATTTACTAACATATACCATATTGTATATTTTCTAAAGATAAAAAAGAGATTATTAGTGAAAGACCTGTTAGATCAGAAGAATGCCTCAATAGCTATTCATTTTGTTGTGAAAACTATGTAAGAGGAATACTATTATATTAATTGTATTATTTTTCTCCTATCTAATTATGTAGTTCATTCAAAATATCCAACTTTACGATCTCTCTAAAGGAAAGGCATTTTAGACATTCCACCTTCAGTCTTCATTTTATTATTATCTAAATTAAGAGTGACAACACAATGTAAAATGCACCGAGAGCTTCCCAGAGAGCTATTCTTGCATCTTTTGGAAGAGGATCTTTTTGATGTTAAAACAGTTTTTTAATGATAGAAACTAAAAATAAAAGGGCATGGTGAAAATGTTTCTCATGTTCTCCAATCACGGTAACATGCCCAGTCTTGATACCCTCTTTTGGTGACCTGTAATCATTTTTACAGTTGTGTTAATGAGTTTTAATACCAACAGTGTTTTGCTTGTAGCTGGAGTGATGGCTCTGTACTTAAAAGGCATTTGCTGATCTTATAAAGGAACCAAGTTATGTTCTCAGCACCCACAGTGTAATCCTGGGCAGAGAAGTGTTATTCCTTGTAACAGTGGCCTACATTCATCTAAAAACTATCACATTTTGTACATTGTATATTAAACCATAATGTTGATCTTCAGTGTAACTTTCCATATTATGAGTTATATACATTGAAACTGAAGCAATAGCTATTTAGAAAAATTTTCAAAAATTAGAGCTAAGTATATACTATTTTTCCCAATACCTATTTATCTATAAAGTTATATACTTAGCAGACATTTGTTTTAGGGCCAGTATTTACTTTAATATCCAATAATTAAATTAGGTTCATATATATTATAAGTTATATCTAATTTATTTTAATTAACAAAATGTTATAGATAAAGAGATTATTTAATTCTGTATTATAAATGGCCTATAAAACTTACAAGAACATTATTTTTTTATTGACATGTGACTTTTAAAATAAATACAGCATTTGAAGGGCTAGCATATTTATTTTGAATGTCACTGTTTTTTTGTTTGGTGACCTCCACAGTGCTGGGCATGGATATGATGGCTGTTTTGTGGAATACTGTGGCACTATCACAAAGCAGGAGGTTTAGAACCTGGTAGATAGCCTTTAAGAAATATTTGATGCTTTCCTGTCTTTTCACTGATTCTTGGAATTTATCAAACTGGATGTCAGTTGAGCAGTGGCAATAAGGGAAAAAGAGAGAATGAATGATTGAAAGATGTGTTTATTATCCTGGTGGTTCAACTTTTCATGCATTTTCCCAGTGGATGAAATTAAATAGGAACTTTTGAAGAAATTATTTAACAAAATTATTTTGGACACAAGCAAAAAAATTTTTAATGTAGATATTATATCTATATAGAGAAATTATTCAGTTTCCATGTTGTTTCCACAATAGTAACAATTACTCAACATCCAGTAAGTTAGTGAATAATGCATTGCAAGTGTAAGAGATGAGGCTCTGATACATGGTGCACCAGTCTAAAGGCAGTTAATCCCACATAAGAGATTTGTTGTTTCTTTTTTATTGTTGTATTGTTTTTTCTAACATGATATATTTAATGATTATTTTGGAATTAAAAAAAAAAAAGAAGAAACCACTAAGTCCTCACAAGTCCGATTTCTGTTGTCCATATACTCACTGTGCCGAAAGGTCAAACTCCTAGTAGCCAGCCCCATAAAGAAAACTAAATTCTTCCACACCCACACTCCAACAAAAGCCATCAATTGCAGAGGTCTACATTTCTGCATCCTTATCACAATTTTTTTTTTATTAATTTATTCTTGTTACATCTCAATGTTTATCCCATCCCTTGTATCCTCCCATTCCTCCCCCCCCCATTTTCCCATTATTCCCCTCCCCTATGACTGTTCCTGAGGGGGATTACGTCCCCCTATATATTCTCATAGGGTATCAAGTCTCTTCTTGGCTACTTGCTGTCCTTCCTCTGAGTGCCACCAGGTCTCCCCCTCCAGGGGACATGGTCAAATGTGAGGCACCAGAGTACGTGAGAAAGTCGTATCACACTCTCCACTCAACTGTGGAGAATATTCTGACCATTGGCTAGATCTGGGAAGGGGTTTAAAGTTTACCTCCTGTATTGTCTTTGGCTGGTGCCTTAGTTTGAGCGGGACCCCTGGGCCCAAATCTGCCTATCATATTGTTCTACTTGTAGATTTCTAGGACCCTCTGGATCCTTTTATTTTGCTGTTCTCCCATGCGTCTCTCATTTAGAGTCCCAATAGGATGCCTTCCCCTCTGTCCCAGTTTCCTGGTAAGTGAAGGCTTTCGTGGGACATGCCCCTTGGGCTAGTATGCAGATATAAGTGAGTATATACCATTTGATTCTTTCTGCTTCTGGGTTAACTCACTCATTATGATCATTTCTAGCTCAATCCATTTATCCTCAAATTTCGGGAATTCCTTGTTTTTAATAGCTGAGTAGTATTCCATAGTGTATATGTACCACAGTTTCTTTATCCACTCTTCTACTGAGGGACACTTAGGCTGTTTCCATGTTCTGGCTATTATGAATAAGGCTGCTATGAACATGGTTGAGCAAATTTTCTTGTTGTGTGCTGGAGCATCTTCTGGGTATATTCCAAGGAGTGGAATAGCTGGGTCTTGAGGAAGCCCTATTCCCATTTTTCTGAGATAGCACCAGATAGATTTCCAAAGTGGCTGTACTAGTTTGCATTCCCACCAGCAATGAAGGAGTGTTCCTCTCTCCCCACATCCTCGCCAGCATGTGGTGTCGCTTGAATTTTTGATCTTAGCCATTCTGATGGGTGTAAGATGGAATCTCAGAGTTGTTTTGATTTGCATTTCCCTGATGACTAAGGAGGTTGAGCATTTCTTTAAGTGTT